>NC_083465.1:19140800-19385800 GCF_030014155.1 Tachysurus vachellii
TGGCTGTCACCAAAGCCAGGAGCAGTGCCGTCTTAAGAGAGATATACTCAAGACTCACCGCCTCTATCGGCTCAAATGGATGTTGAGACAAGGCATCTAAGACGATGGGCAGATCCCATGAAGGAACCATCTGCCTAGACACCGGCCGTATGCGGCGCGCCCCCTTCATAAAACGACTTATTAAAGGGTGCTGGCTTGCCGACTTTTCCCCAAAACCTACATGGCAGGCCGAAATAGCTGCCAGGTACACCTTAATGGTGGAGAAAGACTTCCTTTTATCAAGCAGATCTTGGAGGAAGCACAATATATCCCTAACAGAGCACTGAAAAGGGATAATCACTCTCTGCCCACACCATTCTTCAAAAACACGCCATTTATTGCTATAAAGAGCGCGGGTAGAGAAGGCTCTCGCACTCTGTATAGTATGTATAACTGACGAGGGCAAGCCAGCCACATTCAGATTCCACCTCTCACAGGCCAGGCCCAGAGGGCTAACATGTCCGGATGAGGATGGTAAATTCCCCCCCACGCCTTAGACAGGAGGTCCCTCCGTGGGGGGAGGGGCCACGGCTGCCCTGACAATAGTTGAACTATCTCTGCCACCCAATGACGGGATGGCCAGCGCGGGGCTATCAGAATTAATGACAGACACTGCTCCCTCACTCTGGCTAAAGTGGGGGAGATTAAGCTCAGAGGGGGAAATGCATACAGAAGCATGTCCGGCCACTGATGGGCTAAAGCATCCACACCCAACGGTGCAGTTGCGTCCACCAGAGAGAAATACAGAGGGCATTGAGTGTTTTCTTGCGAGGCGAAGAGATCTACGGCAGCCTGACCATACCTCTGCCATACCTGGCTCACCACCTGAGGATGGAGTTTCCACTCCCCGTAAAGGGGATTTCCCCTGGACAATAAATCTGCTCCTCTGTTCAAGATCCCCGGAACGTGAGTCGCCCGGAGAGACAGAAGCCATGTGTCGCTCCACACAATCAGCTTCTTTGCCAACCAATGCAGCTGAAGGGAGCGTGTACCCCCCTGACGGTTGATGTAAGCAACCACTGTGGTGTTGTCCGTTTTCACTAAAACATGCTGACCTCTGAGAAAACTCACAAAATGTTTCAGTGCTAGCCACACCGCTAATAGCTCCAAATAGTTTATATGTCTGTGCATCAGCTGTGGTGGCCACGTGCCGTTCACAGTTCTGCCCATTAGGGTTGCTCCCCAACCCTTTAAGGACGCGTCCCTTGTCATAGTTACTCTCGATGACACCGCCCCTAAGGGAATCCCTGACCCGAGCGTCACAGGGCTTTTCCAGTGTCCGCTTCGACGCATTCATGATTGACTCTCACTGGTCGGCTGAGATGCCGGCGAGAGCACAGATGCAAACGTGCGATCCAGCGCTGAAAATCCCTCATTTTGAGTAGCCCCAAATGCACTACCGCGATCACTGAAGCCATAAGCCCCAGCATTCGTAAGCACAGTCTGTACAGGACCACTCGTCCCCTCTGAAAACGAGCGAGACATTTTGTGAAAGACGCTATTCTCTCTTCCGGCAACGTGACTTGATAGGAAAGGGAGTCCAAGTTGAGCCCTAAATACTCTGTATGTTGAGAGGGCACCAACCGGCTCTTTATCATGTTTATCCTGAAACCCAGGTCTCTGAGGTGATTCAGGACAATCTCTGCGTCTTTTATGGCTTGCTCTCTTGACGACAAGCATATCAGATAATCGTCTATGTAAGACAATATCCTTATGCCCCTGCCCCTCAACGGGAACAGAGCTGCCTCCGCACATCTGGTAAAAACCCTCGGAGCTAACGACAGCCCGAATGGTATAGTTTGAAATTCGTATGCTGTGCCCCGGTATGCAAACCTGAGGAATTTCCTGTGAGAGGGATAAATGTCTATGTGGAAGTATGTGTCCGCCAGATCTATCGTCACAAACTCATCGTTTGAGCGAATCGATCGACACAGCACCTTGTGTGTCAGCATTCTGAATGAATACTTTCTGAGGTGCTTGTTTAATATACATAGATCCAAAATAGGACGGAGGGCTGTGCCGCCTTTCTTCAGAGCTACGAAATAACGGGAATAGAAGCCCTGACGGCTTTCCTCCCCGTGTACCACTCTGATTGCCTGCTTGTGAAGGAGGGTTTCGATTTCGGCCGTCAAAACACGAGCCGATTCTCCCTCCGCCACTGACATGTTCAGCCCGTTGAAACAAGGTGGTTTCATGGCAAACTGGAGTCTGTATCCCCGTGAAACTGTTGCTAATATCCATGAATGAACCGCGCATGCGCGCCAGCTGGCTATGCGGGCAGAGAGAAGGCCCCCGTATACTTCTGCCCCGCCAATGTCGCGCAGTGATGACATCATCACACGTGCCGTGCGGGCTCCTGCTGATGGGGAAGCAAGCACTGCCCCCAGCGGTGGGACTGGGGGAGCGCTTTTCGTGACTTTGCATTTTTCGGGGTTTTTTAAACAAATCGCCCTCGGCTGTTTGCCTGGCTGCGATAGTGCAACATTTATTGATATGTTTCTCGAACCTGGGGAGCATATCGCCCTCAGCCCATGGCTTGGCTGTGATAATGCATGTTTTATCAACAATTCCCCTGTGTGTGTGAGTGCTTGGTGACACTGCACATGGCTCTGACCTCCCTCTTGACTCTGAACTGGAGGAGAGCGAACATAATGAGCCCTTATCAAACTTAGAACAGAAGGGCTGAACTCCCGCCTTCTTCTCTTCGCTGGCGGAGAGAGAAGGACGGGGAAAAAAACCTGTGTGTCAGGTCGCACGCTTTTTCTTCCTTTCCTCGGGGTGGGGTGGACGGTTCCTAGCCGCCGTGGCCACAAATGACTGCTTTCCCCAAGGTCCGGAGCCATCCGGACGCGGTCGCTGACCGACCTGTCCGCTGTGAGCAGGTCTCACAGCTCTCGCGGTCATCGGCCTCCCTCTCAATGCTGCAGCTGCTGCGAAGCCCTGCCGCGTCGGCTGAGAGGGTCGACGCGCCGCCTGCTTGTGTGGCAAACAGGTCAAAAGCCTCATCCTCCTGTTTTCTGAGGGTGCTGGTTTCTCTCATTTACTCGAGAGCGGGCCCGAATAAACCCTTAGTCGGGTCGTAAGGGGCATCCATCACCTCCGCTTTCTTAGCCCTGAACCGCACCGTGTGAGGAGCGCAAAATCAGGTCATTCACGACACAGATTTCTACCCAGAGTGCCGGGTTCGGAACACCCGAGGAGGAAACAGATTGTCGATTCGGATGGAGGTGATAAGCCACTGAAGGCTCCACTGCTGGGGGTCCAGCCAACCACAGCTCCTCCATTCCTAGAATCTCCAACATCGAGTGCCCCTTGGTGGGGAGCTTGCTCTTAAAGGGGCTAGACCAATATCGAGACATCTCCTTCATGCACGCAGGCACGGCAGGCAGGAGCTGTCTCACTGCCGAGTGGGCCAGCGGCAGCCTTTTCCCATCGTAAAGGTCTCTCGCAGCTCCTTCGGCAGCTTTGGCGGCTGGCCAGGCAAGGCCCGGCTTCGCCGTGGCCCGTTTGCACACCTCGTGCAGGCTGCTGTCAGCAGGGGGAGCCGAATCAGTCGAGATAGGTGGTCTAGACTGTTGGACTGGGAAGGGGAAATTGTCTTCCTCCTCTTCATCGTCCATGCCCAGATCGAGGAGGTCAGAGTTAGCATCCCCATCTGCATCCTCGTCCCCCAGTTCGTCATCCACCTGCATAAGAAGGCCATCGAACTGCAGAGGCATGTCTGGGGATTCGGCTTCCATCATGTCCGCCCAGCTCTTACTAGCTCACGGCAGATGGGCTGTCGAGGCAGCTTCAAAGAGCTGAAAGAGCTTGTTACAGTCTCTCACGGGAAGAAAGCGCGAATGACGTAGACAGGGTTCGACCTGTCTGATATAAACAGGGCGGAGCCTGGTCGCAGGTCGACCTGTCTGTCAAAGACAGATGTGGTGTCATAAGAGCTTCCGTAGTTTTCACGCCCAAAGTGATTCCCATAGTGAAACACTGAGCGAAGTTAGAAAAAGAACCATTTTGGTTCACTTCCTGCAGCCGGATCAGATTCTCACTCATGGATGTTTTTGTACCAGTGTTTGATTCATACCTACAATACACTTGTCAGCCCGGACTTTTGGCCATGTGTGTTTGTGTATGTTCCGTGTCACGTGTCTGCTCTGCCTTTGTTTACTCCTCCCCATCTCTACACACTTGTTCCCTATGTATTAATCGTTGTGTCTATTTAACCGTGCCACGTTGCCAATGGCATTGTGGAATCATCATCAGTGTATTGTCAATGTAACGTCAGTGTACCCTCATCCTTTGTCCTGTTTAGTTTTCATCTGTGTTCCTGTTTTATGTATTATTAGTTATTAAACCCTATTTATTTGAAGCTATCCTGTATCTGGGTCTGTCCTTCCTCCTCCCGGTTGTGACAGAATGATTCCGCCTTGACTCGGATGAGCAGGATAGCTTCCAGCCTGGAGCGGCTTATTAGAGCACATTTTTTTCTCTCCTCCTCCTGGACTATTCTGCCAGTCTTCCTGGACTCTTTTCTTTCATCGGTGACATCGCTCCGCATTTTATTCGGTGAGGGACGTCGCTCCACGTCCGGTTCCTTCCAAGGAGGACGTTGCCTCACTTCCGTTCTGTGGGGGATGTTGTAGGCCCGTGGCGGAGGATATTTCCCACCCTCCCTCTTATTCTGGTCGTCAAGACGTGGGTCTGGCCGTGGTGCATCGGGGGTTGTGCTTGGCCCTTCAGCTCGGCTGTGGACGTCGCTCAGCCCTTCAGCTCGGCTGTGGACGTCACTCGGCCCTTCAGCTCGGCTGTGGACGTCGCTCGGCCCTTCAGCTCATCTGTGGACATCGCTCGGCCCTTCAGCTCAGCTGTGGACGTCTCTCGGCCCTTCAGCTCGGCTGTGGACGTCGCTCGGCCCTCTCTGGCTGCCTCGCCATATGCCCTGCTCCCCCCACCTGCCTCGCCGTGTGCCTTGCTCCCCCATCTACCTCGCCATGTGCCTCTGTATTATTAGTTATTAGTTATTAAACCCTGTTCATTTGTAGCTGTCCTGTATCTGGGTCTGTCTTCCTCCTCCCGGTTGTGACAACACTGCATTATGTCTAATTTTTATTCCAGCATTCTCCAGCCTTTTCACTTCTCCTTTTTTAGCATTGTTACTTTTCTTTTAAAGCACCATTTCCCTCTATTCTCTTCTATTTAGCTGATCTTCCTGATTATTTGTCTGCTTCTTCTTTGTCTACAACCTATCATTGTCGTCCTACAGAGGGTTACACTGCTGACTCCAGAGTTAATTAACCTCACATTATTACATTTCCTATTTCCAGGCATAAGTCTGCAGTCTCACGGGAGTGAGAGCAATCAGATGCTCAGTTCTGCACTCCTGATGAGACCCATTTTCCTCTATGCTGCATAGCTCAGAGACCCACTCAGACACTCATGTTTGTAGCTGAGTAGATCTAGGAGCTGGTCTGGTGTCAGTGGTTTTCTTCTGTAGTGATGATTACAAGCACAAAAACAGTTTTAAGACTGCAGTGCTTTGTGATTACAGAGGTCCGGGTCTCATCAGAACCCTTTCCACTCAGGACAAGGATAAGAGAAGCTGCACAGAAAATGAGCCAAAAATGATTCACATTTAACACTACTACCAAATGGCTAAATATTCTCAAAAATGACTACTAGCAAGCATTACTAGCAAGTAATTAGTGCCAACAGTAAAGCATATGCATACATTTAGTACATCTAATACATCTAGCATCCTCATTCTAGTTGAACAAGGTCATCTGAAGTAATTAGTTCAGATGTACTGTAGCTGAGAAAGTTCCTCCAGCAGGAGGTTTGGGAATGATTGATATACTATAAGAATCTATCGAGCAGTGATGCTAGAGCTACATTAATCTACCAAGCAGTAGGAGCAAGTGGAAGGCTGTAAATGGATTAAAACGATTCACTATTTGAGCCCCTGCCTGGCCCAGCGATGATCTAGCAATCTCCCAGGCAATTCACCCTAGACAACTCTGACAAAAACAATGCCTCAGGATGGCATTTTCATCTCCTGTAACACAGATAAACACCTTCCCTATGAGCCACAACACAGCATTGGGCATGAAAGAGGTAGCTGGTCTCTGCAAAATGATCTCATCATCCATTTACAGACAAAATTGGAGGATAAAAATGATGTCTAAAGGAGGACGTGGAACAATATTGGATTTACTCTGAACTCTGGCTGGATAAGGCTGTGTATTGCTCAAGGATTCTAGGAGATTTCTAGGTAGCCTGTGTGCTTGGCAAAAGTTACCAAATGCTTTTTTGGGCCCCTGATGGCTGAAAAATTAATATATAATCGCTTTAATTTGCCGTCACTAGAGTATGGCCTAGACATAAGATTGAGGGCAGCCAAGTTTCTGTAGTTTGGGTATGTTCCTCTGTCAGGCAGATGGATGCACAGTGAGCCACTTCTTTGGATAAAGACGCCAAATAGAAGGGAATTCAATCCAAATGGTCCAAAATACTAAGGAATTGAGCATTGTGCAAACTGAAATTATTCCACTGGTAAACAATCATTATGAACACCTGCTTTTCAGCCCCAATCACGGACTAAATAGGATGATAAAGAGCCAACTGTTTAAAAAGAGGGTTCTGTCCTGCTGCTTAACTGATTGGATACAAAGGGGTTTGCCAGTTCACACACTGCAGGGAAGCTAATGATGGCGTTCTGGCCAACAGAGCCAGTGAGTACCAGCCAGTCAACAGACTGCACATGAGCTCCAAACACAGGAATGCCATTTTGTATACATACATATGATAGACATATGGACAATAGCTGTAATCTGAGGCTACCAGGTGCAAGACTTGCTTATCTTCCCTGAAAAATACAGCAGCCCTGACAGCTTTGGCTCATCGATGCATCCCATCATCATCCTGACTGTTGAGAAGACTCTCCTGCATGCTAAACGACATATTTATAGTAAGAATCCATGTGGCTGACTGAGATGAAGAAAGTAAACATCATAAGAAGAATTTCCCAAGGGAATACATTTCCAATCGACAGAGTAGCTCAATTACCTTTCCCACAATGGAGCTTTATTCCATTTTCTCCATTAAGTGCACAATACACCTCATAGTCCCTACACTGAATGCTAACTATGCTAATGCATAAGTAAACCAGCATAGGATCAACATCTAATGAATATATTATAGAATGCAGACAAGAATCCCAAGAAGTCAAATATGCAAGACAAATGAAATCATAATCACTTCAGACATCCCCCATAAAAACACAGTTATAATGCAGACAGTTCATAACATGTCACAAAAGGCCTGCAAATAAGCTGTCAGTGCTTCTATTTATTAAAAAAAAAAAAAAAAGAAAGAAAATCGTACAAGCAAAAGAATCAGCAGAACACATCCAGACCTGTCACATCTCTCTGAGAAACTGAGAGATGACCAAACAAGAAACATATATTTGTCCTGACAGGCATGATGCATTACACAGTTCAATTCATCACATCTTCCTCTCACTTTGATTTTAAATAATATTTTCTGTACATGTAAAAAATCATTAGCATTTTAAATGTACATAATGACATAACATATATGAAATGATACACCATTTTTCAGATTCATCTACCCAGCTAGCTGTCGCTTCCTTTTTGACTTTTGGCTTGAAATAACACAATCAGTGCTAATGTTGATCTGATATTAGAAAAGTTTTTTTATGCTCACAAGAAGAGTCCAAATATTTTCAAATTTTTTTATACAACAGCAATTGAGGGTTAAAGGGCCTTGTTCTGGAGCTCAGCAACAGCAGTTTAGTGGCCCTGGGATTTAAACTCACAACCTTCAAATCATTCAATCAGCATTCGAAAGTCCAAAACCTTAACTGCTAAACTCTCACTAAAATGCTATTTGGCTACTCCCTTGGGAACATACTGTATACACACATAAAGGTACACCTATTAGCATTTGAAAGGCAAGACTTCCTTTCTGAAGAGCAAATGAGTCAGGTGTATAGGCAGCAAACAGGGGATTATGTCTTAACAACTTAAAGACAGTAAACCTCTTCAAATACCGTTCTAATGGAATGATTAATATTTAACAACGTACAATAGAGCACTTCTTAGCATACTCTGTTGTATATGATTTTACTGTTTAGAGAGAGGGAACAACAAAGGAAAATCATGGTAAAACTGTGGATAAGTGCTGCAAATTATTTATTTATTAATTAATTATTTATTTGTTTGTTTGTTTGCTTGTTTATTTATTTATTTATGATTTAATTATTTATTTTGCTTGAAGAAGTCTCTAAACTCTTTAATTACATAACCAGCTTCTTATTTAGTACTTGCACGGACACATATTACTTTACCACAAATCCTCTCTTTGACAACATTGCTGTAACACTATAAAACCAAAACTTTTCATATAGCATACTCATTAAATTAATGAACAGCATACTAATTGGATGTTTATACATTTTTGTCAAGTGCGTCTCAGTGCCTGCTACAGAAAAACATTACAGAAGAGGAACACACATTCTGGTTAACCTAAGTGTACTGTAGCAGTTACTGGATGTACTTTCTCATTAGGCTTCAAAGCATGCTGGTCATGGTTATGAATGAGTGGCCTGCAGTGTTTGGTGGGCCTGTTGGCTTTTTTTGAGCTTTATTTATCCCCTCGGTTCTGCTATACTTAGCAACACTATTCATTGTTGTCACATTGCGATCCTCATGGGATGGAATGGCTCGGTGAAATAAGGCTATTGTGCCGTGTTAGAACTAGTAGAGTCAGAAAATAAAAGAATTTCTTTTTCTGGGTCAAGGAACTGCTGAGTTTGGGCAACAGTGTCAGAGAGCTGTGAAGAAACTAAACACTTGATATGGGAATATAACAAAGTATAGGTGTGCAGCAGTATCTTCATTCAAGTTGAGTTCATGTCACATCAGTATGAAATGACCGTAGACTTTATTTCTAATTTTAGAATTGCAAAATCTTACCATATCTACACAAAGTAGGTTGGGAAAATGTGTTATGAAGACAACTGGGTATTACTCTGTTCCCAAACATCTTCCTGTTTAAAGACATTGCTTGAATACTTAGCAGCTGCTAAGAAACAGAAATAGTGAGGTGAAATTAAAATTAATGTCAGACCTCATTAATATAAAGTGAACTTGTAATTGTGTCAGTTATTTGCTCACTTTTAATTGTGTCAGTCATTTTATTTACATTTATTAACACAACATGCAGCATTCGTCTTCATAAATCTTCACTAAATATAAGAGATTTACAATTAAACAATTATGGTCATTTAAAAATTATAAGAAAATTCTATTATAATGGTGTCTTCGATAGTCATTTCCAATCAGTTCAGGTGCAGGTTTTGCAACTGCTCATTACAATGAAGTGTAAAAAAGATCCTAAGCTGTTTACTTTTTCTTCAGAAGACTGTGTCAGTGTGTCAATCAGGTCACAGTCAAGAAAACAGTTTAAAAATGATAGCAGTTAATTGCTGTGTTACTAATACATGTATAATACACTAAAAATTTATTATCCAAGAAACTGGGGATTGCAGTGAAGGATCTGCACACATGTTCACTAGATTAGTTCATTTAAGTATATAATATTACAGAATTTCCATGTAAAATAATAATGTATGGTTTAGAGATTTAGAAGATAAAGTTTAAGGTTTAGGTGTCAGCGCCGTGGGGATAAAAACAGACCCAAATGCAGGATAGCTAAAATAAAAGGGTTTATTAACTAAAAAACACGAAACGGGGACAAGGACACAGACAATACCAGACATGATACGACGACAGATGACAACATCAGATGACAGCTAAATAGACATGACAATAAAACACATAAGGAATAGGTGTGCAGAGGCGGGGAGGAAGAGACAAGGGCGGGGCAGACACGTGACACAAAACGTGGCCAAAGTCCGGGCTGAGTCCTGACATTAGGGTAACTAGTTGTTGGATATATAGGACATTCTCAGTCCGCAAAAGCAATTAAATCATATTTTGGTGATCTATAATGTCAGCCCAGCATTTAGCAAATGATAATAAACCATTTAAACTCTAGAAACCGGAACAGGTATGATATTCACTTTGCTGAAATTCCCCCTGCATCTCACAATGATAGAAACATAGAATCATTGTGAAAAGCCAAAGGATTTATTTCTGTGATCCGTAAAACCCTTGTGATGTGATGTGATCCTTGCACAAGTTCTGAACCTAAATCCAGGGGACCTTTAAGGATTGTTTAAGGCCACATCCAGCTTGTAAGAAGCTAGATTTGGTATTTCACTGAATAAATGTAGTATTTTTGACAGCTGCTTTGTCCAGTGGTTGTTTATAGTCTGTGGTCCTGAATTTACTCTGCTTCAGAACAGACTATACATGAAGTAGAAGTTCACTCATAAAAAAAAGTCCACTGTTTTGAGACAGAAAACCCACAGTTAGATTAAACTAAGCATTAAATGAGCTTCATGCTTTGGGCAACAGGCTCCAGATTCAGTTGATAAGTTTGTATGTGGGGTTATAATGGAGTGGAGCTGCTTTGCTGCCTCAGGGTTTGAATGACTAATAGTCATCAGGGGCTCAGTGTATTTGAAGATGTATCAGGAGCTTATGCAGAATGATGTTTACCTGTGGCCTTAAATTCACAAGGAGAGGGGTGGATCAACAGAGTGGCTAAAACAAATACAAAAACAAAATGGTAATAACTATATTTTACAGAATAATAAAGAAGATAACTGAAATAAAACAAACAAACAAAAAAATCATGAAGTGAAGTAAGCTACAGAAAGCATTTGAAAAAAGTTCTAGTAGATAATGGTCATTGACATTTTCCATAATTTACCTCAGCCATTTAAATTAGATATAACTATTAAGTAGAATTTTATACAATATTCCTATATTATGTATTATTATTTTTCCAAATAAATGTCAGATCACATGTTAAGATTAATTCTAATAATAATAATAATAATAATAATAATAATAATAATAATAATAATAATAATAATACATTTAAATAGTAATAGATAAATGAAATAATAGATAAATAGATAAATGTAAATAGAGCCAAATTTTCTCTTCAGCATTAATAAATACTCTCGACTCTTCTATGTAAGACATAACGTATATTTAAAGTGTCTCAAATAATAATAATAAGTACATAGTAAGCAACACAAACACACACACACACACGCACACGCACACACACGCACACGCACACACACACACACACACACACACACACACACACACACACACACACACACACACACTCCACAGCTGACTGGATACAGGAAATGATGAGAATCCCATATGAGTTAATTTAACTTTTCAAAACCCAATGTGCTTGTCAGCTGCAAAGAGAAATAATTTCCTCTGATTTAATTTGTATTTTTCCTCAGCAGCCCTCTCTATATCTTCAGCGACAGGCAGTAGAAATGAAAGTGTTTCTAGAGCGCAGATGCTATTTGCAAAGCAGTGAGGCATAAAAATGCACACACACACACACACACACACTACTATTAAATTTTTTCAACATCTCCAGCCTGAATTGACTTAACTCTAAGACAAGAAATAGCATATAATTAAAAGAAAAGGTGAGAATTTCTAAAAGCATTATCATATCATGCCATCTTTTTCAATATTTCACTGAAGACATCTCATTTAAAGGACTCGAATACTGTGTTATTATAAATATTTCCAACGTGCCTATTATTGACACAGTGCATCATACACCTGTCACTGCTGAATGCATGTTTTATATGTTATATAACTTCACAATGGCGTGTTGAGTTCTGCTCTGAAACATGGGTTTGTTTAAGTGCTTTACAGATCATAAAGATATACGCTGAAGGCAAATTGAACTTTAAGTTCATCAATAAGTAATCATTACACACTTGCATGTGTTTATTTCACCTGATTAAATAAAGGCTTATTTATCCATCACATTCATAATGTTCAGAAAAAATCAGGTCAGCCTGGTATCCATCCACCAAAAAAAAAGTGTAGACAATCTTCAATCTTGCCTGTGGGCTTAGAGCAGCATATTTCTCCAGGGGTAATTTTTCAGTACAATCACTTGTTCCTTTGTGGCAGCACACTTTTTTTTGCAATTCTCATTAGTTCGATTAGATGTCTCTGACAGAAAAAGCTAATAATTTTCAGTTATGAATTTATGAAAGCATTGGAAAAGCATTTAATGTGTTGCGGGATCTCTGATGATGAGCTCCCATCTCTAACCTGTAGCTTGTCTGAAATGCATATAAAATAATCTGCCTTATATTGTGTGAAAAAAAATCTAATTGTGTTGCATGTCTATAATGTATAATACTAGGTCTAAGGAAAATGTTTTATTCAGAGCTTGTCTATGAAGCAGAGTCACTGACAAGCCGGAGGCACAGATGCCGATGTCAAAAATTGGCAAAGTTAGAGAAGCCTTCTTGAATCTAAAGCACATCTGGGACTCTGTACCAAGGTAAGATCCAATGCAACACCAATGTCAAACCAACACCACCCCAACTCCAATTTTTCTTCCTAATCTCTCCAATATAATATGACAACTACTAACTAGCATGTGTTTCCTCTAAGACAAGAGTAGCCACTTCATCTTTTTGAACTATTGTTCATGCAGAGCCATTGAGCAGCTGAACACACTCACAGGAAACTGCTAACTTCCCTCTAAAATATCTCACAGATGTTTGTGATTGGCTAATATCATTCTGACTGACAGATGTTCTTTTTTGGACAGTGTCGTCATCAGGCAGGATGCAAACTTAGGACTTGAGGAACCGTGAACACTTTTCTGTTGTGTCTAATACTGAAGCCCAAAACCACCTATGCTGTGTGGGACCATGATGTCTATTACCATCATCAACACTTGTCTGTATGGAGGAATATACAGATCTGTCTGTCCAATACCATCAGAAATGAACAGCTGTGACAGAGGGCAAGACAGCAGCCAGTTTAGGAAAAAAAAAAGATGCTCCACAAGCCTACTACAAGTATCAACCAGCACATCATCACCTTGAATCCCCAAGGAAAGCAGAAAAGAGAAGGACTTAGCACTGAGCATGGGAAGCAGAAATAAAAAAAATTTAACTGCTCCTGGAGACAGCTGGAAAAAAGGTCCAGTAGACGGATGTATGTTAAAGTGAAAAAAGTAAAACTTGACATAAGTGCTTTCGACAAAGATGCCTTCACTTCCAACAAATCTAGTCTTTCTTGTTAGTAATTTGTATGCATGAAATAGCTTGAATTAGACTTCAAACAGAAAGGAAGCTATTGAGGAAAAACTATTTCAGACATTTCAAACTTTTGAAACTGACTTTCAGTTCTTGGATAAGAATGTATAAGTAACATTTCTATATTGTTCTGACAAGCAAGAAGAGAGTTACTGAAGAAAAACTGCTTCTGATATATGACCTTGCTGTGACATTTTAGGATCAATTTCTATATAATTGCATAAAAAGGCAAACATATTCCACTACTTGTTCTTGAGAGCTCACTTTGATAAGAATCTCATATGCATGGATGGATGAATGGATGAATGAATAGATGGATGGATGGATGGATGGATGGACAACCTTAAAACAAAATGCCAGAAAGGCATAACAAAAGAAATAGGAAAAGGAAGTACTTTACATGGCTGGAATTTGAACCCATGACCTGTACATTGTATTGTTATAGGTATAGCAGTCGGATACAAAATAAGACCTAGTTTAGATTGTATCTGTCACATCACCAGAAACTCCTAGACTCCTTAACAGATTACCACCTACACCCCTCAACACATCCAAACAAAATTGACCAGGTTACCACTTACTGTACACTTACTGTACCTGCTTCCCCTTTTAGTAATCACCTCTTCAAATGAAATACATTTCAGTTTGTTTTGTTTACTTCCTTGCAATTCTAAACCTTCTGGCTACTATTGATTTCTTTTCTTGGACTTTTGATCTGTTTTCTCCAATTTTCATGCATTGACTTTTCCCTTGGCACTGACACTGTGTTATGGATAACTCTTTCAGTTTCTGATCACTGAAAAGTATATTGCCAAATGTTTTGGGCCGTCTGCCTTTACATGCACAAGAATGACATCTTCTTCTTAAACTGTAGGTTTTAATATGGAGCTGGCCCACCCTTTGCAGCTATAACATTTGTGAGGTTAGGCACTGATGATAAACAAGAAGACCTCCACACTAATTCATCCCAAAGGTGTTCTATCATGCCTAGGTGCTTGATTTTTATAACAATTTACAATCACACCCTCCAGTGTCACCCAAATGAGGATAGGTTCCCCTTTAAACCTATCAAGGTTTCTTTCTCTTCCATCTAAGGGACTTTTTCCTTGCCACGGTCACCTCAGGTTTGTTTATTGAGGATAAATAAAAACACATTTAATTTAAAGTCTAATATTAATCTTGAAGCTTTGTAATAAATCTTATATGTATAATATTATCTATTTGGTATTTTGTGGCTCAGAGGGATCAGAAGAGAATGTCCAGATTGGCGTGATCTGACAAAAAGCCTTTGGTAGATGATGACAATAAGTTTCATTCTGGACAGCCAAAAATAAGAAACCAAATAAGATACCCACACTGGCCACTTGAGAATTGGAAGCCAAACCCTGTGCTTAGTCCAGTTTTCAGCTGTCTATTAACTGAAGCTCTGGATCTGTATTTGCATAAACGTATGCTTGACCAGCTGCATCATAATTGTCTGATTGGTTAATTGAATGAATTTGTATGCATCAGTGATACAGGTGTTCCTATTAAAGTGACTAGTGAGTGCAGATGATGCTATCGAGTGAGGGATTTTCCCATCTCCCATTACTTCCTTTTTTGCATCATGGTGAGCTCATGCTGGTTGCTCAGAGATATTTCAAAGGACTACTCCCATGTGTACTTAAAAATATATTTAACTGCTATAACTGACAGGATAGCAGTGCTATATGCCCAGTTTACTCCTAAATGGAGGGAACACAGATAAACCACGGCTGCAGAATCCACAGTAGGAACACATCATGCCCCATACATCACAGCAGGGTGCAGAAACACACCCACTGTTAAGTGATGGGCTGTGGGTGATGGCAGAGAGAAGAGGAAGGACGAACAGGGGGGAGGAATACTAAAACATACCTCACATGCTGAGAGAAGCCCTTTTATCCCCACAAGCAAACATGGCAACCTGCACTGCTTCATATAAAACAGCACAGCTGAATGGATACAGGAAATGATGAGAATCCCAAAAGAGTTCATTGAACTTTTTGAACCCCAATGTGCTTGTCAGATGCAAAGAGAAATAATTTCCTCTGATTTAATTTGTATTTTACCTCAGCTGCCCTCTCTATACCTTCAGAAATAGGCAGTAGGCAGGAAATGATAAAGCTTACACACTGCTGTTTTTATCATGTACAGTACAGTATAAACATATACATGTCTGTCTTTGTTTTTTGTAGAACTATGGTCCTGGAAAAACTTTTTCTCATTTCAATGTGTACTGCAATAGTTATATAAGCGTCTTGACTTGACCTCTTGATTGATATGTTTTGAAAAAGGGGAATCCTGAGGAACGTAATCTGAAGAACATTATCTCAAATAAGAAGCATAATTTTGTAGGGGTGTTTTGCTGGTTCATGGACTGATTCCCTTCAGAACACAGATCATTAGGAAGATGGATTATACAGAAATACTCATGCAGCACCTCAAATCATCAGCCAGAAAGTTAAAACTTAGCAATAACTTCTGTCTTCTAGCAGAACAATCTCAAGCAAGTCCAAAGTAAAGAAACTGGAGTGACCATCACAAGCCTATGCCCTGGATATCTCTGAATATTTGTGAAGTAAAAAGTGTGTCTGAGCAAGTATGCCCACAAGCCTGACTGAGTTACACCAGTCGGTCAGGAGGAATGAGCAAAAATATTTCAAGAAGTTGTAGAAGAAAAAGTGAGTTTTAATATCTTTCGCCTGGGTGAACATAAACATCTGGTCTAAACAATATTTCCACTTTTATACCTATATTTATTCACGGCCTACAGACTGGTGCAGTGAGACAAAGACTTTAATTGTTTATTAACAATTTTTTAGATTTTTTTTTAAGATGGTGGATAACCCATAGGTTTAAAATGAATTATAATTACATGTAAGATTTCTAGCTCTGATCTCCTCAGATTACCATCTAGATCAAGGAAACACACAATTTTCTCTACAATTGTAACCTAATCTATTTATGGAAAAATCACATTAGTGAGCCTTTATCAAAAATGTAAATGTATGATGGAAATCTCTTTGATAATCAGCATCATCCACACACTCTCTCTTTCATTTCCTGAGGTAAATGTCAATCAGGACAATTAACAAACCAGAGCCTCATCATCACTCTTGGCATGACTGTTTACTCAGTAATCTAATCACATACTCAGTGCTAAAATAATCACTGATTAATTAGTTGAGTTTTGCTCTGTTGGATTCATTTTACAGCTTCATATGCTGCAATATCTACAGTGTTGGTAATGGCCTGTGTGCATCTTGCTTCAGTGTATACCTAAACTTAGACTATTAGGCTATGTCTATTTGATATGGGCCATAGCCAACAACTAGATTAAAGTATGACATTCACTGCTTAAATATATTTAATTAGCAAGCTAAAATAAAATAAAACCATGTTTGTAGGTTCATTATCTCATTAGTATCTAAGCTTGACAAACATCTACGTATATGTATGATGCACAGTTATCTTTTCACACACAGCTAAGTTAATATCTTGCCTTTTTGATTTTTATTTTTTTCTTCGGATGTACATTAGTTTAAACATGCATTCAAATCCTTGACCTACACTAATAACATATCCTGATGACTGGTATCAAGCAGTTCCTTTATGTAGTAATTTGTTCTAGAAGTATAAATTTACAGAAAAACAGATGTAAATACATTCCTGCCATTTTAACATTTTAGCAACTGATGTAATGTGTTAAACTTGTGTACAAATGTATAAACACAGCCCCAGTATATTTACTCCCCCTGTCACCCCTCCAATATCTCTTTTGCATCATTAACACGGCCTGTTCCTGTTTTGAAATACAATACAACTGCCTCAAGGGAAAGACGAAGAAGCTGGAATGAAAATTAACATGCATTGAAATGGTAATGCACTCCATCTTGTATGCTGATGTGCTGTTCCAAACAGGCCACTTATTTCGTGAACAATTTTGTTTGAAATCATGAAGAAATTGAGAGAGCAAAGGAACTGGAGAAAGAAGAGTGAGATGAAGGAGGAAATAAAACATTCTCTAATAACACAGAGGAGCAACCAGATCAGTCAGATTAATACACTAACCATTATTCAAGATTCATCACCGGAACAAAACAACAGACAGTACAAATTATAATCAGCAGGTCAATACACTATTCAGCCATAGCTTTACACACTAATTATGCTGCCAAAACAGCTCTGACCTGTCATGACATGGACTCCACAAGACATCTGAAGTGGTATCTGACATTTTAAGTCCTGTAAGTTGTAAGATTGGGCTCCATGGATCGGGCCTTGTGCAGAACAATCCACAGAACAGACTGAGATCTTTGAAATATGGAGGCCAAAACACCTTGAACCCTATGACATGATGCTTAAACCATTCCTTAATAATTTTTACAGTAAAGCAGGGCACATTATCCCGCTGAATGATTACACTGCCATTAGGGAATACTGTTGCCATGAAGGGCTGTACATTGTCTGTTTAATGTTTCAGAGCTGAACATTGCCCAGCACATCACACTGCCTCCTCTGGCATGCCATCTTCCCACAGTGCATCCTCGTGCCATATTTTCCTCAGGCATGTGATGCAAATGCATCTGGCCATCGGCATGATGCAAAAGAAAATGTGGTTCATTAAACCAGGACACATTCTTCAACTGTCCATGGTCCAGTGTAAAAATGTTCTGATGCTTGTCAATCATAGCCAGATAACTTTACCATAACATTTTCAGCAATTTGTGCTACAGTAGCTCTTCTGTGGGTTTGGACAGCATCAATGAGTCTTGGGTGCACATGAGCAATAAGGGTACATGACTATGTTGGCAGTTCACTGGTTGTTCTTCCTTGGTCCACTTTTGTGAAGGTACTAATCACTGCAAAACAGAAACACCCCAGAAGACCTGCTGCTTTGAAAATGTTCTAACCTAGTGGTCTAGCCATTACAATCTGGCCCTTGTCAAAGCACTCAGATTCTTTAACCTGTCTATTTTTCAATTTCCCCCTATTATTATTATTATTATTATTATTATTATTATTATTATTATTATTATTATTATTATTATTATTATTATTATTATAGCTGTCGAGGATAACTACAACTTCCAATGACAAAACACACTTCATTATTTATATGCCTACCAGTTATTGAGATTTGTATTAAACACTTTAAATTCAAGAAACCTGTCTAACAGCTCTAAGAAATAAATATGCAATAAAGTAATAAAGACCCTTCTTGAGAACCAGATAGTAAACATAAAAAAAACTTGTTGAAAAGCAGGAATCCATGTTACACTTTGTCTGCATTGCTGAAATTAGTTGCTATATTGAATGAGGTGGAGAAGATCAATCTCTGCTTATCACTGAAAGAAACATACTAAGGAAAACAGATTCAGCTGAAGTAAAAACAATAGGAAATTTGCATTTACATCACATTAGAACAAAGTGCTGTCTCTAATTTGCATATGATAAAGAACTGCACAGTGCACATCCCTAGTGAGACCTGCTAACAATATATAACACAAGAGTTCACTCCATTATTACTGAGGGTGGTATTTAGTATGCACCATAATTCCTACTTTCCCACTGAGACCCAAGCACAAAATCACTTAGAACTGGGCAAAAATATAAAAGGCAAAAACAAACCAGTGAAATTAATTAACCATTATGGTTCAGATTAATTGAAAATCCTAATGTAATTACACAAGGCCCACTTAAGCAGGCCATCTCATTCCGATAACGAGAACACTGAAGTAATTAGACACTGAAACTCCCTGAGAGATGAGCCATGGTGACATTCTGCCAACAGCACAGATCCCAGTCTCTCTCTGTGTATGTGCAACTGACATAAAGAGAACACTGAGTCATAGTTGGTCTGTCCCAAATCCCCTGTCATTTTTTTTTCTAGCTCATGCTTCTTGATGTGACAGCATTGAAGAATATGGCAAACTCACAATTAAGCAAAGTTAATCAACATTATTTAGAATAAGTATATAGATTAAATATATATAAGCTATATCATTTATAGTCTATAAACTAGACATATATATGGAATGTCACTCCTACAGCTGGTGGACCACATTCCAAATGTGGGTCCAGCAACATATTTTAGCAGGCTAAAGTTAAAACATGGAAAAACTACTGCAACAGAACAGACAAATGAATGAAGAAAAACTAGCTTGTAGTTCAGAAACACTAAGACAATAAAGCACTACGAATAAGTTATCAAAATATCAACTAAATAAGAACCGTTGGATCTACTGTAGCAGATCCTCTGCTGTGGCTTATCCAATCACATTTGGGGAAAATTGTTTAAGATGAAGGCAGCACATTGGACTATGGATTAGCTAGAGAATTAGCTAGAGAGTTTGAATTGAAGTCACATAATTCTAAGAACACAGTAAATGAATATACACCCTGACGTAATGAGATGTATTATTTTATCCTTCTCACAGGAAGTGTATAGGCAAGGATTGTGTAGAATAGTAAAAATCACTAGTTTACTTTTGTTTTTGACATATGTAAGGTTCCTTTGTTTCCTAATTGTATACTATTACTAAATGGTCATTATTTTAGTGTCTATAGCCTACTCATTTCAAAAATTCAAAAATAACTTAGGATGCATGTAGACACTTCACTATAGCATATTGACAATGACTATTGTTCACAACTTCAATTATATCCCAAAGAAAATCATAGGGGAAGAGAGGTGGGTGGATCTCAGGCTAAGTATGTAAATTAACTGGATGTAGTCATGCTGCTTACCTTCCCAAAGCTGCCCTTTCCAATGGCTCTGAGAATCTGGAAGTGATCAAAATTCACTGTAAGGAAAAAAGAGGAAAGGTCAATAAAAGTTGTAATGTAATGTGTGAATATTTTGTAGGTAAGACCATAACATAGGATAAGCTAATTATCCTCTTTTTTCATTGACCCAAGCAACCTCTTTTGATTTATAGCTATGCATTTCATGTAATTAAGATTCCATATTTCGATATAATCAGGAATTAATTGTGACTATATCATTACTTTATTATAGTAAAGGTTTTTGAGTGGTTCATTTTGACCTAGAATAACAATGCATGTTGTGAATGAAACAGACTTTGTGGTAGCTAAATATTTTTACATTGCAGTTCAAGTACATACTATTTCACATTGTGCGTATTGGATTTGAAAAGTACATAGTAATATTTGTGAAAACTAACAGGTTTTTACTGCAGTACTTAGTGCTACAGTGCAATAATTTCTCAGAATTTCCTATATAGCAAAGTAAAAACCAAAAGTAATTCTTTGCAAGTTAAATATATATGTGAGTGATGTGAAAAATATCAGGCATTGCTTCAACATGACAACATACAGTTACAGTGGTATAATAAACCTTTTTAATAAAATAATTGCATATATGACTATAGGGAGTAGGAAAGTACAGGTCTAAACCATCTAATGATGATTGTAACATTACATAATAAACATTCAAGCATTCAAGTACTGCTTTATATCTGATATTTGTGTACTATGTGTACTTATTACATAGTATATGTCCATGTGTTTGTACTATTGGTAGTTGCCTTGGATTCTGTGTTAATTTTTCTCAAGGACACACCATTAGCTCTAAATAAAACGGGCTGACTCAGACACGTTACAGAAATATTTCTGCGACCCTCAGAATCTTGGAGCAATCAGAAGGTTGTAGCAGTGGATGAGTCCCTCTGGGTCCATGCTCCATATCCTGTGAAACCAGGCACCATCCTGCTACTTCTCTCTATTACACTGAGTCATAATCTGTGTTGTTTTAACAGCACACTTCTCTCTGGCTCTTCTATCCTCTTGCTTTTTACAACACCTAAAAGTGATATTTTTATGAATATAATACCTTATTTGTCTGGCTGCACTGATGTGTCAACCCTGCAGGGACAGGATTTTACCAGAAACAAGCATTTAAAATGAGAAACCTGACTACAAAGAGGAGGTACTATGATTCTGTGTGCCTCTGTGCATTCTCTTTTATCTCAGAGGTCACTGCTTTAAGGTATCAGTATTGATAATACTCATTAATCTGACCTTTCTGACAGACTAAAGAAAAGCCCCAGGTCTGGTGCAGGAATACTGTCTGTTTTACAATTCTATACATTTCAAATGACTATGTTTCCTAATGGCTTGCTGTTTTAGTACACAGTCATATCTAATGCAGCAGAACACCACATCAGGATATAACATCATCCTTCAACTAATATTAAATTGCCCATGAATTTTCCTTGTGGAAAAACATAGACTTGAATCTTTAAACTTTGTATCTTGAATTTTCTATTATGTCTTTGGCTTTGTTTTGTGTATGTGCCTTTTAGTTCATATTATCCACTCATAAAAAGCAATGCCTCAGTACAGAGGTGTTGATTTCTTTTCTGATAAAATAAATGAAAACCTTTGCTTGTGAAAAACAACCTTGTTGCTCAGGTTTGGTCATGGACAAACATTGTTCAGAATTTGCTTAGATTTTAAATTCTATCCTGTAATAAATACACTTTTTACACTGAGAAATGTTGTCAACCAGCCAGATACATTACAGTCCTTACATTTTCAATTAATATTGTTTGCCCAGTTCGGCCTGTAAGGATGAAACTAATATAGTTGTAGTTAGATAAATAATAGGTACTCCTGGCATTAAACGTCTCTGTTGAAAGTTTTAAACCATGAGACACACTTTCAATTCCAATGACTGTAACCTTAAGGGAAGTATTAGATTTCATATTTCCATAACATCTACATGCACAACATCTGGATGCAGCTGTGTTTAAATTTCATTGAACCACAGGAGACCCTTTTTAGAAATGGTTAGGGAGCTCTTTTGTTGTAAGACACAATCAGTGTTCAAAAGCAATATTCATATCTGAATACAAGACATTTTTAAGATACTTTTAATCTCAGGAAAGAAATACTGATTTTTGGATTCATTCAGAGACATCATGGGTGCTTTGCTCAAGAGCGCAATAGAGGCTCTCTGGCAGTCCTGGGTTTTGAAATCCAGTTGCTAACACAGAATCTCTTAATCTAAAACTAGAACCCTAAGAAAAATACTGAGATTGAACCAATGATGTCATAAATGAATTTGCCAAACACTTAAAGGACTTTGAGTTCGGGAAGAAAAAGATTCTCTGGTCTGATGAGACAAAAGATTTAGCTCTAAGATGATCTTCATGGCACTATGTCTTGCAAAAACCAGGTACTGCTTGTAACTGGTATTACCATTCCTATATTGAAGATGATGTCAGCACCACACTACAAGAGGCTTCCCAGCAGCAGATATGGGGAGACTGGTCAGAACTGAGTAAAGAATAAGTACAGCCAAATAAAGATGGGTCCTTGAAAAATCACTCATACTGTGCTGAAGGTTCCCCATTAATTGAGGCAAAATTAAAATTGGAGTGGCTTTGGGACAAGCAAATGTCAGTGGGCTTCAGAGCATCTGTGAAGAAACCATCTACTGTGATTGAGCTTGAGGGGATGTGACAGGAAAAATGGGAAAAACCACCCAAATCCAGGTTGCAATGTTTGTAGAGACTTACTTTCTCAGCACATCCTATCTTGCTGAGATACATTTCCATTTGTTTTAAAACATCAAATTTTCAAACCTTTCCTAAATGTTGACAAGACATAAACCAAATTCGAGAAAATCACAATTCAAATCAGTATAAATCATTGTATAACACACTGTCCATATCTATTATGTGCTGCATCACTATCTAATCCTCTATAGTTCCCTAATTAGGTAAGTGCACTTTTTATCAGAATGTGAACTGCATGGACACTTGGCATGATTGTTGCATATCAGGTTCCAAAATGCTCCTAAAATCCTCATACCGCTGAGTTTGCATATCTGTGATTCTACTGAGATTGAGATGGAGGAGAAAGGCTGAGGCTGCAGTGGTTACTGGCATGACTCCTACTGGGTTAAAGCCAAAGAGTGTAAGGATGTGAGCCTCAATTTCAATAGGCTGCTAATGGAGGTCATCATAAAGTGCTTACTAATGGAAGCTGCTGGGAAAATTTGCACCGTGAAACAAATGCAGAGATGTCGTTTGTCTAGGGAATCAGATTTATTACACAAAACATAGGAACTAATCTGAATAAAAAGGATCTAATGGTAACACATTTGTCATCTTACACAAGTTTTTTTTGAATATGTAATAAAATATTAGCATTAGCTTTGAAGTAAATGAACTATAAATTATTACCAGAAGACTTTTTGAAGAAAAAAAAATGAAATGCCATTCGGTGTTTCACCTCTGAAATAGTGATGATATAAAATTAAAAGAGGCTTCTCGGCTTTCAATTTTGGATCAAAAACTTCAGATTAACACAAAAATATTAAAGAACTAAACAATATTTATGATAATTAAATATCTAAATTATATAAATGACTATAAATCAAAGAATTTAAGGCAAAAACAAAAAAGTTATATTAATCTGCTTTTAAGGGGGCACGGTGGCTTAGTGGTTAGCACGTTCGCCTCACACCTCCAGGGTCGGGGTTCGATTCCCGCCTCCACCTTGTGTGTGTGGAGTTTGCATGTTCTCCCCGTGCCTCGGGGGTTTCCTCCGGGTACTCCGGTTTCCTCCCCCGGTCCAAAGACATGCATGGTAGGTTGATTGGCATCTCTGGAAAATTGTCCCTAGTGTGTGTGATTGCGTGCGTGAATGTGTGTGTGCCCTGCGATGGGTTGGCACTCCGTCCAGGGTGTATCCTGCCTTGATGCCCGATGACGCCTGAGATAGGCACAGGCTCCCCGTGACCCGAGGTAGTTCGGATAAGCGGTAGAAGATGAATGAATGAATGAATGAATGAATCTGCTTTTAAAAGAAATGAAGGTTGCATTTCTAATATTCTCTAAAACACTGTCCAGAGTTTAGAGGTGATGTAAGAAAATTGTTTTCTAGGCTGGCGTTCCATCCATACATCAAATAGCTAACTGAATGAACAAATGAATGAATGGCCTCAGGCAGGCCAGCTGTTGACCTGTTCTGTAAAGGCAGTCCTTAGACACAAACAATCTCTAGATAGCTTATTCTTGTTATAATTCCATTGGGGTAATAAGATAAATTCACATCATATGGGGTTAATCCGGTTACTTAAGGCACAGTGAGATTCTTTTGCTCGGATCCACAGCTAGAACTCAGGATACAGTCTATCTCCTACCTTTAATTCAAAGGCTTGCGTTCCTTCTGATGACACTTCTGTAGGGTGCTTTGAACCCACTGTTGGTGCCTTGGTGAATTTTTATTCATTCATGACATTAATTCATATCCAGTTATGTATGAGATACCCATCTCAATTACAAATCTAAAATAAACTGAGACATACATAAATGTCACCTCCATCCCTCTGGCTGCTCTTGAGTCTCTGACACTCCATTGTGAGAAGATTCATACAATGTGAAGATATTAGTAAACATTTCTTAAAGCAGTAACAGAGTTTTATGTAGCAAGCTGTATGCTGATTGTACCAGGGTGATTTCACTGCCATTAAATGTGTGCTGTCCATTAAATATTTAACATGTAAAGACAGCGTTTCTTTTGGAGTAACCCATGGGGGATTTGCCTCGTGGACTGTCATCCCAAAGATATGTATTGTGGCTCCGGATGTGTGCAATAGCACAGGCTTATTCTGAGCCTTTGAAATGTTTTTTATGCTTAGACTTCCTGTCAGTGCAAATGTGCATCTGTCCCAATAGCATGCAAATGTTTTTTTCACTTGAATAGTGCTACATATCCATCTGTCACTGTGTCACTGAAAGCTTTTTAGTATTTGTCTAAATCAAAGTGTTAGCATTTTCTTCAGCTACTCTTCATCTCTTGCTGTGGCACAAACAATCCTGATGAAACTTGGTCTACTTAGGTAAGATTGGTACACTATTTATTTCCACTATTAAGTTTATGCTAACATACTACTATGCGTACTATACGTACTATGAAATTAATGAAGGTAGGATGGAGGTGTGTATACTCAACATGTGCTTTATCAAGGCAGACCATAAATCACTGGCAAGACGTGATCATAATGGTAAGTCAAGTCTCAAAACAAAGAAACAAGGATATACACTGACAAACAGGTGAACACAATGAGGTAGCATACTAATGGAATACCCATTCCAATTCAAGTTCACTTATTTATGAACAAATGAATGATTTTGCTCAAATTTAGGTTATAAAATTTGCATTTATAATACTGTTATGATAAACTATGAATTCCCTTGACAGATTTCCTTGAATGTGTTGCGTGAAGTGTTTTGCGAGAGGTCTGAATCTCAATCACTCAGCCCATAATGATAATTGACGTTGTAGACTTCTCATGTAAAAACAAGCCACATAAAACAACAAATGTCATATATGACACCAAGCATTCATAAATTCCAGCATTACTTAATTAGATATTTATTAGATTCAATGTTTTCTACAGGAAGTGTTATTAAATTCATAATAGTGGAAAGATTGTTTTAAAGCTATATTCACTGAATTCTAACTATTGTACACAGTGCAAGTAAAAGAAATTATTTAAATGGGAGGGACGAGTTTTATACAGGACTTTATTTACTTTATTTACAGGCCAAACTGTTAATCCTTTCAATGTGATTATCTTATTTCCTGAGAAACACAGAAACAATAAAATCATTATGTTCGTAACTGCTATGTGTTTGTAAGAAATCCAAGTAACCAGATCATAGTAATATGTATAACAGTATCCCTGTTAATCCCTGTTATCCCTGTTATAACAGTATCCCTGTTTGCCATGACCACAAAAAATGTGCACAAGTTGTTCAAGATTTGCTTTCCATAGAACTTTTGTCATCATCATATCTATCATTGACAAATTCATTTTTTTCTTGTCATATGTGTGCCAAGTTATAAAACCACACACTGGGGACAAAAACATGTCATGATGCTACTTGAACATTCTGATTAATTCTGTAACACTGTTTATTTGGAGGCTAAAATGTGCTATGCAACATTAATGGGAACTGCATGATGCTCAAACAACTCCCTTGATAACCAGCATAGTTTCAATGTTTTGTTTGGATGAGCTCATAAACTTAGACAACTCTACAAATAAAATACTTTAAAAAAATAATAATGTCCATATACAGTCCAGTACAGACCAATGTATTGCACTACAGAACAAACTTAACTGTACAAAAGTATCCCAAGTTAATAATGGTGGGGGAAAAAGTTTTATCCAGACTACAAAAAACATTTGTTTTAATGAGCTTTAGCATCCAACTGCTTGACTCATGAAACTATTTGCAGCCCAAATATGAACGATCTTAGAGGGGAAGAGCCCACAGCTTGAGAGCCCACATAGGAAGTCATTAGGAACTATCCAGGGAGAGAGATGTCGAGTTCTGTTCTGCCCTACAGCTTATACTGACTAATGATAATGGCCACATCAGGTCATGCTCCCTCTTCCCTGTACAAATACACACACATCTACACACCATCAAGCAGCTCTCAGGGCTGCACTAAGATGCCAATTTTTCTCATCCCTTCTTTATACAGTATTTCATGTTGGTCATGCACTGAGAGACATGAGACTAGAAATTCAATGCTGCGTTTCTGTTCTGCAGTAATTAAAGCAAGAATCTGACAAGCTTAAACAAAAGAGGAGAGTTTTTATGAGATAACGAGTCGATATTCACACTAAATATTGTTTTTTTGATTTGTAAACCTTGCCGAACATTAGCAGTTAGATGACACCTAAGAGTGTATAGTTCAGTGAGGAAGAACCTGACTCCTGTTGTGAGGATCTTCTAATGAGTGTTATATCTGCTGTTTATGCATCTCTGGCATGTTCTTCAAACATTTAAAAGTGGAAGGGAGAACAAAGAGAGCACTTTGTAACATCTTCCTGATGGCACTAATAGATGTTCCCTTCCAGAAAGCACATAACACTTAAAACATGCAGTGTTCTACGAAGAGAGATGGAGGACTAGGCAGTGTATCTTTGGTATATAGTATATTTCAATACACCCACATATATACACATACATACACACACACACACACACACACACACACACACACACACACACACACACACACACACACACACACACACACACACATATATATATATATATATATATATATCAGCTGGTATTTTTATTATCAGGTGTGTGTGTCAAAGAGAACATTTCCCATGTCTTGTTCCTTCTCAGGCAGTCAGAAAGTGTCAGGACTCTCGCTGAATAAATATGCTGGGAGGTGCAGTAATGTTCGTCATTAATTATGCATACTGAGGTGATGTGATTTTCATAAGCTCTTCATTATTAATCACAGTCCCGAGCACAAATGTCCATGAACACAAAACAGTTTCGTGCTTGTGCATGATGGGTAATCTGAATGCAGTGACTCGTGATAATTCAGCCTGGCTTACTGGGATTTGAGGTTTGCTGAAGCTTAAACAGACACTGAACAATACCCAGCATCCTCAAAATAAAAATCATTTCATTTGATTGTTCAATCAAAGCAATTCTAGATAAATAAGTGAATGATGAAGTGCTATATTTACATACAGCAGAACATGAAATTATTATCGAGGATATCTATTTGACGGCTCATTTTCTTGTCAAATTTATATAAAAGAATTCAAAGCTTTCTTACAGAACACTGAGACAAATGTGTAGGCAGATAATGCAGGTAGCCAGACATGTTCCTCCATAAATCACAGGAGTAGCATCTGCGACTAAATGAAATCCCTAATCGGTTAAGGCATCTCATAATAATTAAGTTTAGATACAGTAAAGACCCCCCACTGACAAATAAAAAAGGATGACTCTTTATGGGCAGTGCACTTGCACCAACACTAAAAAATAAATCCTGATAATCTGTTCCAACATCTTATTATAAAAACATCCAGTCAAACCTGAACTACATTTCCAAGAAGCACTCTTGCCTTGAATTATAGTTCTCTAAAGCTTTATTCTTGTTACAGATGTGCAAATTTAAATCTGAATTCATAATTCAAGTTGCAATCTTATACTGTTATGTAGGCTATCCATCTATCCCTGTTATCAGCTTCGAACTATTTCTCATGGTCAGCGTCATGAATGTGCAGACCCAAGAAATGCAAGAGCAGAACAGAGTTTATGGTGCGGATATTAAGACCAAAGTGTAAGGCAAAAATCAAAAACCTGAAACAGGCTAGAGGCTGGGTGATGATAACTAGGGCAATGAAGAAAACCAGAATTTAACGATATAAGTAATAATGCTAAACCCACTAATTAAATAAACTCATCATAGTTGGTTCAGTGCAAAAACGAAATTCCACAGGAGAAATTCCAATCAGTTTGGTACAGTATGGCTCAGTCTCTAGCAATAGCTGCTGCTAATGACTTAATAGATGTACGTATTTAGTTTGTCCAGTAACTCTCTCACTCACTCACTCACTCACTCATTTTCTACCGCTTATCCGAACTACCTCGGGTCACGGGGAGACTGTGCCAATCTCAGGCGTCATCTGGCATCAAGGCTGTCCAGTAACTGTGACACTATATTTAAATCTGTTTCTAAGATCCTTTTAAAAACCTTTGGCTGAAAGGTTTATAAGAACCCCAGAATGGTGATCAGTAGGAAAAAGACCTAGCTATAGCAGGGCAAAAATGTAGTTTGCCCATAATAAGCAGAATTACGTATGAAGGAGAAGAGGGTAAGGCCTTTGAAAAACTCCATGAGTTTCATGTAGAATCATGTAGTTGGGGTGTTTTCTTGGGAAGATAATCACAACACGTAGATCCTTATATACTGTAGTTCTTCTATCTAATCATCTATGTGTCTTTTCTAACAAAACACCCCCACTACAGGATGCTGCCACTCCCAGGATTATGTAGAAGTACTGGGTTTTTAAAGCCCAGCTAGTTATCGTCAAAGCAATTGATTTGACTCAACAAACATTAACTGTCAATGATACTATACGTAGATTTGTTTTTCCACTGCAGAAAAAAACTATATGTCTAAGACTTCTGTATGCTCAAATTACTATCATCAGCTTGCACTGATTTTTTTGTGTGTGTGCTGAAGAAAAATATGGTTTAATGGGATTCAGACCATTCATTTGTTTTAACTTGGGGAAGGGCGCGATCAGATGATCAGTCATTTTATCTCTGAATCTTTATTGAAGCTTTGGAACTGAAATATTCATATATGAACACAGGGAACAGCAGCGCCACACGGCATTTATTTGATCCCTTTATATCAATGTCAGGGTGACACACTGACATTGTTCTGAGACACAGATGTAGCAAAAACCCAAAAGCCTTCATATAACAGAATATTAAATGCTGAATATGGAAGGTGAAATGTGTTTTTGTACTGCTGTGTGTATTTGTGTATTGTGTCTGCTGTAATCTGCTACTTATCTGTCAAATCTCTTTGTGTGTTTTTTCTTGTTATCCTTCAACTTGGTTTCTTATGTCCTCATCTGTTAAAAAGAATAAATAGTTCTTTATGTTTAAAAGAGTTCCTATATGATAGAGACCTCAATGATCAGTGAGAATGATGAAAAACATATGCTTCATTTCTCATGTTCATTCCCCCCTGATGCTTTCGTGTTGCACGGTTGATTGCATTAGAAAGGGCTGGTGTGCTGTGTGAGCAGGTCAGATCGATAAGGGACATGTAGCAGATGGGTTTTTATTTGAAGAAACTCTTGCATTTCAGCCTCAATGTGTGTCTGCAGAGCCCGAGCTGACAGAATCTCTGTGCTAATTTTTCTGCTCAGCTTAGTTGTGTCTGTTTATTTTAAGAACTGTGATCCATACACACATTTACCAATGGAAAGCTCTATAATCAGGTTTCACTGCATCTCTTCTCACTGGATATTGTCTACTCCCTTTTGTTGGGAGTGCACAACCTCTGTTTTTCTGCAATTAGTGCCTTGGGAGGCTGAAAGACTCTTTAATGTTATAGCACTCAGCCATAAACGTGAGTAAGTACATCCTGATATCATTGTGCAAAAAACATTGTGCACATTTTCTATCACATTTAATCTTAAAAAGGCATTTGTCAAGATATCAAGATAAATTAAGCTAGAAAAGTTCAATAATCCTTACAATCCTCTTTTTGATTTCACATTTTTTGTTTGTTTGTTAGTCTGCCACATTTTAACGATGAAATATATATTATATATAGGCTAATAGAATAGAATAGACTCACCATTCACTTTAATAGGAACACCTGTAACCCTGCTCATTTATGCAGTCCTATCAGCCAGTCATGTGGCAACAGAACAATGCATAAAATCAAACAGATACAATTTCAGTTAATGTTCACATCAAACATTTGGATGGGGAAAAAGTGTGATCTCTGTGATTTTCACCGTGCATGGTTGTTGGTGCCAGATGGGCTAGCTTGAGTATTTCCGAAACTGCTGATCTCCTGGGATTTTCATGCACAACAGTCTCTAGATGTTGCACTGTAACACATGCATGCACACAGTCACATAGACACTTATGTTCACATTAGTGGACTGGCTTGGTGTGTTGCACATGTTGCAAGATGCTAAAAAACTCTTATCTTCCACCAGCTGGTAAGATGTTTAAATGGTGGTTTACAATGCCAGTAAAGATTTTAACACAGTCATTGCCTACACTATTGACTCTCCCAAAAAGACTGCATTAGCACACTAAAATCTCCTTCGCTTTGTCCCGCTGTAAAACCCTTGGGATTACAATAAAATAATTACATCTCAAACTTCATAATTTCATAATCCCTCTTACAGTGTTCTCATAGGCAGTGTCAAAATCTCAGCCTGGGCCACAGTAGATCTGCTGTTTTGCTAAGCATGTGTGCAGTATAGACTGCCATCATGCTTGCAACCTTCAAATCCGATCTCCCAGACATATCCCTGTTTACAGCATCAGGGGTAACGGAGCACGCAGGTGCATCAGGAGTGTGAGAGCGAATGTGTGTGTGCAGGCTGTTAACATCAGTGGCAGATTTTGTAGCTGTTGACAAGCTTTGTGCACCAGAAGGCTATGTCAGGAGTATTTACCATGTTTACTTCTCAGTAGTTCACTACACCTGTTATACAGATGATAACCTGACTACGGCAGAGAACATAGCTGAAAAAAATAAAATATATACAAACATACACACACACAACATTCTCTCTCCTTTGTACCCTGTATCCTTTGTAAATGAAAGCTGCTCAGTTTTAGATAGCACACATTAGACATTATAACTTGAATTATAATGTAAATGCAAACATAAATACTAGGAATCCAACTTTAATTTAGTAAGACATTTCTGTTATTTAATATCCTTCCGATACATATGTCCGCTTTTATTTACATACATAATTACTTTTGACTTTGTATTTCTAAATATGAAAAACTGATGAAAAGAAACAAGCAATTATTACAGCATAGTGGATTAATTTTGGACTATTTCTTTTACCAAATCATTCTCAATTCCCCAAGAAATGTGAAGGTCTCTCTGATCAACTTGCAATTTCAGACTCTTCTAAAAAAAAAAATAAAATCAGGACATTTGTTAAGGTTATACAAGCACTATTACATTTTTTTTTCTAGAAACAAGTTATATTGTCTGTGTTTGAGGTCATAATTTTAAAACATCCATCTTTTTGCCAGATTCAGTTTCTTGCTAAATGAGATAAGATTCTTCTTTAATATCTCCCAGTATATCACTCCATTCATTTTCCTCTGGTGAGACTGTAATGCCCTGGGACTGTTTGCAGAGATCCAGCCAAGTATGATGATGCTCCCATCTCTGTATTTTTCTTGATGGAATGGTGTTTTTGTGCTCATATGCTCAACCTTTTTTTCGTTCTGATTTATCTAAACGCTTGCATGCAGATTTCAGCCATGCACCTCTGTGCTTTTTCAGCAGAGTTTTGCATTGGGTGTAGGAATGGAGATTGCACTGCAACAGTTTGTTTGTTCTCTGTGTAACACTTGTTCCTGCTGCTTTCAGGTCATCCTGCAATTATTTATTTGGCTATTGACATCTCTCTTACCTTTCTTGTCATTAGTCTGAGAGCCTTGAGAAATCTTGTGTAGGGACGATTAATTGTGGTTTTATGAAATTTCCAACTGTATATTATCAAACCAGTTGTTAAAACAGGAATGTTTCTGGTCTTTTTTTTTTTGAGTATTGAATAACTTTAGAAGCTCCTTCACCTCCGCCATGATTGCTACTTGTGCAAAACGTCAGTTACAACGACTTTCAAATGACACCTGGTGTAATTTACACAAGTAAATTTATAAAGATTTTATATATATAGAATTTTGTAACCATTATGAATAAATACTGAATACTTGTGTCTGTTATGTCTGCTTTGTTTACCCTTAAGAATGAACATAATAAGACATTGTGTGTGAATGTGAAATGGATTTATGCACTGGATTTATGCAGTATATTAAATAATAAAAACAAAAGTGTCCAAATGCTTATTTCAACTCATGGTACCTGGGGAACCGGCTACTGTCAGGAAGTCCCTGAAGAAAGGTTAATATTCTTGGCACGTTGTCTAGCCTGTGAGGTGCACACAATTCACAAACCATTTCCACATAATTGCTCATGTACTAGCAGCCGTCAGGCATCATCCCGGGGGGTCAAAAGCCACACGCATAAATGTCCTGGCTCAGGATGCCACATCTTTACCCTTTAGGAGAAAACTACCATGGTGATCTGACCACTATAAAATGTAGCACTGGAAACTGAGGCCTTGCTGGCTATCTCAGAACCCCAAGTAGGACTCTGTGGCCTAGTTGCTGAAATCTGTGCAATGTGGGTAGAATCAGTGGTTTTCACATTTTTCAGTTATTAATGACAGGCTGCAGAGAGAGAACCGGGACACTCAAATGGGAGAAATTGTGACCCAGTTGTTGGTCCCGAAAAAACAGCAGAGAAGTGTTTTTCCACATGGCTCGTTATAGCCCCATTGCCAGGCACACATGGACTAATAAAACACTGCACTGGTTAAGGGTCCATTTCCATTGACCTAGCCATGATATATATAATCAGTGGTGTTCATCTTGAAATAAATGTCAGCTGGTAAATCTGCTGACCACCCAAAGCATGCTATTCTTTGATATCATTTAAAATAGAACTGGAATGGATCTTGTCAAGCTACATGTTATCACTTTTTAACAGTTATCATGAACTCCCTTATATGTTTCCCAAAGAAGTCCGTATGTTAACATGAAAAGTGTGGTCGGGTCATTATCTTTGAAAAGAGTCACAACCGATAATGGAACAATTTATGTAACATAATTTACACAAACATTACAAATGGCAGGAATTACCACACCAGACTGGTGGATTAGTAGATCTCTTTAAACCTTATAAAATATGGTTTAAACAAAATGATAGCTTGAACCCAGAATATCGGGATAAATTGTGTTTAAAAAAAATTTAAAGCCAGCAAAAAAGTTTGTCAAACACTGAGAAAAATTAAGCTCTGTACATGTGAGCATCACAGTTTGAGACACTGATTACTATGAGTTTATTCCACATCACTGGATCAAAATTTTTTCACCAAGTTGCAAGAACCCTTCAATATCAGGCAGAAAGTTGTGGAAGTCAATAATGATGTGCTGCAAATGGATAACATACAGCACAGATCATATCAGTCTCTTTAAACAGTAGAAGCAGGCAGCCTCTGGTGCTCTGGAGAAAGCTAGCAGTGCAAGATGAGTTGTGAACAGATAGTACTGGGATACCCATTTCTCACTATATTAGAGAACAGAGCTTGCCATATCACTTTCTTGAACATAAAAAAAGAGTGGTTCAGAAACAACTGGGGGAAAGGTTAGAGATGGATGTAATAGAGGTAAAAGAGACTTATTGGGGGTTACTTTTTTAATCAGTTCTATAGATTCTTTTATGCCCACACATACCTTATTATTCTGTTTGCTTAATCACATTTGATCACATTCACACAAATTCAGAATCTGGCTTTTGGCTTGATAAAAATTTTTTAACCTTTGCAGAAATCTTGAAGTCTAATCCTATGTTAATCCCTTTCCTTTTCCAGCTATATCTTCCAGCTAGCAGAGACTTGAAGACATGATATGCAATGTTCCTGAGCCACTGGCCAGCAGCAGCAGTACATTACTTATTAATTCTGTTTACATGCTCCCCCTGCTGCCAGGGGAAAACCCAGCCCCTAGACCTGACATCCTGACCGGTATTAAATTTCAGGTCACAGGGTGAGAGAGAGAAATTGCTCCTGTCACACAACATGAGAGGCGTTTAACTCACAAAACTGTTATGGAGAGAGTAAAGTACCTCAGTTTCATTTTCAGTATCTGAGAGGTAAACGATTTTTATAATGCAGCACTTTAGCTGCTGGGCCATAACATTTTGGCCCTGAACTCTACATAAAAAATAAAAAATCAGGTACTTCATGTGAGCAGAGAGAGAGGAGTAAGCCACAGCATGACCTGCTTCACATCACTCGTGACGGATTCATGACAACCGCTTGGTGATGGTGATGCTTTTCAATCAGCAACACTGAAGTGGAGGCAATTACTGCATGGCAATTACAATTATTGAATGAGCTCTCTCATCAGCAACTGAAACGAAAACCATCATCGCAATGAGTGTGCCGATAAAAATATGAATGCATTTGCAGTGAAACAGCTTGCGGTGTCAAAGCTGACTGAGAAAGTACATATACAATACAAATACAAAATGCATACAATCATGACAATCTCATGCACTCTAGAATAAATAAAGTTAAATGTTTATTGCATAGGCAGAATGAAACATCATTCTTACTAATTTAGCTACTGATGCCTGATAATGATCAATTAACAATTAAGCTTGATGGGTCACATCAAGCTTAATGTGTACTGTTTTCGACCATAAGTAACTGGGCATTGTTTTTGTTATTTTGGTTCTGTAGTTAAAGCACCAACCAACTTTATTAATGACAAAATTTTGCAATGAGTACAAGGCTTTAAAATCTAAAATTTAGTTTAAAAACAAAAATGTATTAATGCCGAAAAACAATACTCTAAAACTTGCATTTATGCAGCATGCGTGTATCTGTTTGTGGTAATGACAATGTTTCTTTGTATGTTTGTTCGTTTCAAAATGTTGATTCAGCTCATTTACACTAAAAGCGTGAACAATACCTTTAAAACTAGGATTTGTCTGCCCTTTCTTATGAAAACCTGTGGATATTATCTACCTTTAAGGTATAGATCTATCAGGTTAGGGGACCAAACTTAACTGAACGGGTCTAGTCTTCTATGTTTCATCTTGACCAGCTTGTGTCTTGTTCAAAGATTAAAATCAGAGTGCACAAGAAATCCAAAATGATTTAATACATCTATGAACCAAACATATATAAGTGTGTATAATATAGCAGAAAGCGAAACAACTGATGTGAAATGTATTCTAATCAAGATTGTTGGTGCTATCATTAAAAAGCCTTGTTCATTCTGAAGCAGCGTCAGAGAGATGCATTAAAATGTAGCCTTGAAGACCACTGGATGAATTTCATTATAGGATAATTGGCCTGCAGCACAGAGCTCTAATGAAGTTAGGAAAATAACTGAAATATCATTGTTTCCAGAGAAACTAGAGCAATTATCATATCTATCGCATGTGCAGAAATGGGGGATTTCAAATGAAAAGGTTTCAAATGAGGACAAAGTAACCAGAGGGCTCTGTATGTATTTCTTCATGCATTATGGTGTATTCTACAATGTATGGAAACAAGGATTAGACTGTACCAGACAACAGAATGCCTGAAATAACATGCTTGTATATGACATTTACCCTAACAGTATTGGATATGCTATTTATGGTGGTTATTTGTTGAGCCACCCATAATGGGCTATTCAGTTCTATGTGCAGTGGCAGAGGAGAGCAAAAGAGCATGGGGAGCTGGTGAGTGAAATGCTGCCAGAGGCCAGCCTAAACAGAGCATCACAACACCGCACAGACAGGAGAAGATAACACCATCACACTGTGAAAGAATGCTCCCTGTCACTCTCTCTCTCTGACTCGTGTGTCTCTCTGTGTGTGTGTGTGTGTGTGTGTGTGTGTGTGTGTGTGTGTGTGTGTGTAAAAATCTAAAAAGGCAGGAATAGAAGGACAAAGAATATCACTGTGCAAGTTAATTCAAGAGAGATAGATAGATAGATAGATAGATAGATAGATAGATAGATAGAGAGAGAGAGAGAGAGAGAGAGAGAGAGAGAGAGAGAGAGAGAGAGAGCAAGAGAGAGAGCGAGCAAGAGAGAGAGCGAGCAAGAGAGAGAGAGAGCAGGGAAAGTGTGAAAGAACACCAAGTGAGACATTAACACATTAACAGCTCCATACCTGACCCATGGAAGTTATCACCCGCACATTTCTGTCTCTAATCATCCTTTCTGGCACAGACTCATATCTTATTCTAACTACAGATTTAATGAACAAATCCACTCTTTTGTGAATCAACAAAATCAAGCAAATCCAAGCAAATTTCTAAAATTACATTTTAAAAACCTTAAAAATATCTTTATCTTTTACCAAAAAACATTTTTAGCAAAAACATTTTTGTACAATTTTTGTCTTTATATTTATTTCATGACTTCTGTGTTATTTGGTCAGTAAAGTGAATGTATGTCATTTAAAAGAGCAAGATACAAAGACAATGAGAAATTCTACCAATAAGGCTTGTTACATAATCTGATAAACTCATGCTTCAATCTGAGCACCAACTGCTCACTAGCTAGCTGCTTGCTTGCCAACATAATAGTGTACTAGCATTACATTAAATTATGGCTTAGCCTACAGTTATCATCCTTAATAATTTCATTAGTAGATTATCTCTATCACTTACCAGTGCTTCTTCTTTTCCTCTTTATCCTGTTTTCTCCTTTTATGGCTTTACACAAGTAAATTCTCATTAGTTTGAAAAGCATAATAAAATTAATTTGTCACATTTGTCAGAATTCATTCCCACATGCTAGCATGATGGTTCCCTCTTTGGAAGAGGTTCTTGATGTATCATTGTACAGGTATAGCTACTGGAGGATTTGGGGATGGTCTGCACTTTGAGATTTGACATTTTTCATGGACTTACTGTTGGAATTCAGAGCCCTCTCAAAATTCAGCAAACTAAGTTGTTGTCTGCCTTGGTGGTTTGTCTCTGGTTAGTTTTGAGTTTGTTTTCCCTCGCTAGCATTACTAGGCTGTATTAACAAGCATTCTTTGCATTTTTAACTACCTCATCCCTATGAGCTTCCACTGTGTATTTTTTATTCAATATATGAAGTCCCTTTCCTTGCTGGATTGGCTGTGTTGCATTATGAGAATTCTACACCTCTCATTGTCTATCTAACTACTTTGCATGTGGAGTCATGCCACTATCATGGATGCATGGGCTTCCCTTGCCATACCATGTGCTGTTCATTTCTGAGTACGCTTGGTTAGTTATCATCTAAAGCTCTAGGGTTTTAGTAAGTTTTCCCTCTACACAACAGACCCATTGTTTCTTCTCACTTGGGTCCGGTGATCTTTAAATCATTTCACATCAACCATCAGACTTTCGTCTATTTATATGCTGTGTGTTTGTATACATACACTGCTGAACAAGTGATTATACAATATACTGGAACGTTATGCTGGCTCCTATCCCTTTGTATGCAAAATGTCCTCTACAGAAAATGCAGAATACCGCTTGCTGTCTGGTTCATAACCTCTCAATGTTCTTCCATTTGACCCTTCCTACTGAATTCACTCAACTGACTTCTTTCTGAGTTCCCTTTTTGCATTTAAACTATACTTAAAATGCGCCACATTATTTATGCACTCATGCATGCCAACTCAGGTCTTCAAACTCAGGGCAACTGACATGTCCTCCTCTGAGGTCTAAACATGACTGCAATGCAGGATTGTTGCTTTAGTGTCCTGGCTTCTCACTGGTGGATTGTCACTGGCGTCCACCTCCATTCTAAATGGCTTCTTTTTTAAGAGATCTAAAGAAATTTCTCTTTCACTATCTACGATAACATTTCCACAGTTTTAGGTAAAGCATGAGGGTAACTATACCTTTGTAGTGCCAAGATATGTACATTTTGTGGCCATGCATCAAAACAATTTTTTTAAAACATGTTAGAAATGTGCTTTATTAATAAATTGTACTTACAATCTACAGTATATGCAATTAAGAAGTAACACAATATTTGGCTATATTTGCTCTGTAATCAGACTGTACTTCAAGGGTTTCAATGACAGCAATGTGGTTAGTTTGTCTTCAACGATTCTTTGAATGATATATGATAATATGATCTATAGCGTAATAGAGATATCAATATATAAAGAGCTCGGATGTCTAATGAAAGCACAGAATGTTCCTTTTTGCCCACTTTTTGTACAGAGCATGAGGTGTAATCAATCTTTTGATCATGCAGAACAGTAATGCAATATGGAACAGTTAAGACTGTCATTAGATTTTAATGGGAATAAAAACGGTGCACTTGCAATGTGTTCCGGTTTTAAGCTATTTTTAAACAGAATACAGATTGAAGGACGGAAACAACACAAGCCCTTCGCTAAATAAGTATTTTCCACTATTTGTATGATTTTCACCGTATAATCTGGTTTCTAGGACTTTGTGAATTAGCCCAGAGCATCTTCTTTTAAATTAAAGTCATTCCTCTCTATCTAATCATTACGATTAACACTTACTGGTTCTGCTTCCAGTGCTTTGGGTGAAGTTTGATTAGATCACAGAAATGAACCAAAACACATCCATTGCCTTTAGTGGCTGGATGAAGGACCAAAAAAAGTGATTTTTATTTCATATATTAGATGTCATTATATCTGGACTTCAGTGGGGAGACAACCAAGTACAGAAACAACAGTTCAATTTCACCCAGACTTCAAGAATTAATCAGCAAAGACAGAGACTCAGATCTATACCTGCACAAAGGAGAAAAATGTTCCATCTAGACATATGTCAAAAAGTTAGTCTGGCAGATTATGGTGGCCCATGCACTTAAACGCACATATTTTCTAAATGCGTCATTACATTTTATCACCCTATCGATCCTACATGTCCATTTTTCTGTTTCCATTTGAGTCGCATGATCTAAAACCTGATAATATGTGACCTAGTTTTTGGGGCTTTTGAGGCAAAATCCAAATTCTCATCCAGAAGCATTCATAAAGTTCACTGTAAATGTATCGTAAGTCAGAGTCTGATTCAACTCAAGCACATGAGGAAAGCAGTCAAATTAATCAAGACTCAGATTTTCTTTTTCAGCATAATGAAATCTTCAAGCGCTTCAAGTGGCCCTGTTTTGACAGATTTAACTAATCCCCCTTAATTAATCAGTTAGCTGCCTAATAACTCATGGCATACTGCAGCACAAGCTACACGTATTAAAAGAATGCAATATATCTCAAACAGACAGTTAGACATGGTTGGAGGGATATTGGTGGATAAATCATAAATGTTTTCCATGCAACAATGTAAATTATCTTTACTAAGGAGACAGCAGACATACTGAACAGCTGATCATTTTATCCCATGAATCTTTTCTGGACTAAAATCACAGCAGTTATTAAGGTTAGTCCAATCTCAATGTGCTACTTGAAAAGTATTCTGTTGTGTTTTTTTAGTCACTCTTCAATGTGCTCAATGGGTGAAGATTCCGCCAAGGCTATATTTAAGGAAGCAATGTGTAAAAAAAAATAAATATATATATATATTTTTTTTAAAAATGCATGTCAATGCGTGTCAATTAGATGTCAAGTTATTATTAAAGCATTCGCCTAGCTGAAGTGAAGGAGAAAGACAGCCCACGGTGGGCAACTCCAAAGAGTGCACGTGCGTCTTACAAAAATGCGTCGGGACTAAAGCAGGCTGATTGATGTAGGAGTTTAGGCTAGAGATCTACTACTCACCGTCCTCTTTCTCGTCGAAGACCGGTCTCTTAGAGGAGCTATTCGCACCCATCCTCTTCTTCCACTTGGCCCAGTGAAACATTGAGGCTCAGATGGCATTCCTCGCCCGGTGCGGAACTAAACAGCGCGCGGTGCCGCTACAGTCCGAGCTCCAGCATCTCTTCTCCCCGAGCGGAAAGATCGCCTTGGTAGCGAGTTTGTGAAGAAATGTACTGCAAGAAAGAAAAGAAGAAGAGCGACGAGAAGGAAACAGCGAGCAAAATGGAAGTGAAGTGGAGTGTTCGACGTGTTGTTCTGCTTTTCTCTGAGTGGTGATCTCTGAAGCGCTTCTCCTCTCATCACCACTCAGCCCCTCCTCTGCTGCTCCACACACTTTAACGGATTACAATCCCACTTCCGCCACTGGAACAAAGGAAAACTGTCATTCACCTTATATCACAAACTCATCATTTAGTAAAACTTTCATATTTACTTTCTTACTGTCCAATTTGTTATGTATGAAATATGGAATTTTTTTCGTCAAGGGGCGTCAATGGGTCAAGGAAGCACAGTCAAGGAAACATAGTCATGGAAGCACAGTCAAGGAAACACAGTCAAAGAAGCACAGTCAAGGAAGCACAGTCAAAGAAGCACAGTCAAGGAAGCACAGTCAAAGAAGCTCAGTCAAGGAAGCACAGTCAATGAAGCACAGTCAAGGAAGTACAGTCAACGAAGCACAGTCAAGGAAGCATAGTCAAAGAAGCACAGTCAAGGAAACAAAGTCAAGGAAGCACAGTCAAGGAAGCATAGTCAAAGAAGCACAGTCAAGGGGCGTCAATGGGTCAAGGAAGTACAATCAATGAAGCACAGTCAAGGAAACACAGTGAAGGAAGCACAGTCAATGAAGCACAGTCAATAAGGCACAGTCAATGAAGTACAGTCAATGAAGCACAGTCAAGGAAACACAGTGAAGGAAGCACAGTCAATGAAGCACAGTCAATAAGGCACAGTCAATGAAGTACAGTCAATGAAGCACAGTCAAGGAAGCACAGTCAAGGAAGCTCAGTCAAGGAAGCTCAGTCAATTAAACACAGTCAAGGAAGCACAGTCAAAGAAGCACAGTTAAGGAAGCATAGTCAAGGAAGCTCAGTCAAGGAAGCTCAGTCAAGGAAACACAGTCAAGGAAACACAGTCAAAGAAGCACAGTCAAGGAAGCATAGTCAAGGAAGCTCAGTCAAGGAAACACAATCAAGGAAACACAGTCAAGGAAACACAGTCAAAGAAGCACAGTCAAGGAAGCATAGTCAAGGAAGCTAAGTCAAGGAAACACAGTCAAGGAAACACAGTCAAGGAAGCACAGTCAAGGAAGCTCAGTAAGCTAATCAACAAATCACAACACTGAAAACTATATATAATGAACAAAAGAAAATCTTACACCTTACAAAAGTGCATTTAACCAAACACATTTAAGTCTGACACCAAAGAATTTTGTCCTTGGTGTCAATTGTTTGTCCTTGGTGACAATTTTCTTGTTTTACAAGGTCACTTCACACAACTTTTAGTTATAAACCACTATTAAATGTACACATTATATACATTTACATCTATGACATTTGCAGAGGCCTCTGCAGAGTGACAGACAGTAGTGCTATGAAATCTCTATCCATAAGTTTTCCTGATGCTGGTTCACTGTGAAATAGCACTAAGAATTCCAGTTGGGGGACTCTGTTGGGGAGGAAATGTAGTACAAAAAGCACACAAACAGCAGTTGTTTTTAAAGGTGCTAATTAAAATTTATTCTAAACATTATCATTATTACTTAACAGGCACAAACACCTTTAATGATTCCAACAAGAAATTGCATGTCATGCAGACAAAGGCATTCACAGCTGCCTTTAAAAAGCCAAAAGGTAGATCAGGTAACAAAGCTAACAAACACACAACATTTTTAACACAAAGAAAGTGAACCAAGAAAGCAGTACTGAAACTCAATTAATTCAAATTTATTTGTCTAGCACTTTTAACAATGGTCATTGTCACAAAGAAGGCAATTGTGGCAAGGAAAATCTCCCTTGGACAATTTGAAGAAAAACTAAGAACCAGACTCAAAAGGTTATTATCCATCATTTCCCTTCTATAACTACAGTATATACTATATAGTCAAAAATACGAGCAAGCTATGACAATGAGCATCAGAGATATATCATAAATGAATAGCCTTAGGCCTTAAACCAATAAATATTTTAAATAACCCTCCATAGCATCCATATTACTCAAAATGAAATCTATTTAGAGTTTATATTTGAGCATGTATTAATGAAATTATTACACATTAATTAATTTAATGTATTTAATTAATACTAATCATTTATTTGTTTTTTTCATATTTACTGAAACACTGAATATATTATTTTCAGCCATCAACAGAAGTACATGCAGGTGTAAGTTAGAGTAAATTTTTATTTAAAAAAAATTCAGAGTTAATTACAGTCTTGTACTTTGTTGAGTAAATCCCAGATTAGACACTTAGAATTAGATTAGATTTGAATTAGAATTTGTTCATCAACACATGTCTTGTTTCACAACTGGTGAACTGTAATGTATAGGATTTTGTGTGCAGAAGCATTGTCATTGTCAAGTTTGGGTTTTTTAGCTTCAGTGAAGGGAAATCAAAATGCTACACCATACCAGTATATTGATGGAAATTGCATACTTTATGGTTTATGGAAGGCCCACAAATGTGTGTGATGGTCATCTGACCACAAATCTTTGGCACTTTTGTACATAGTTCTAGCTTTATATCACCTACAAAATACTCAAGTGGCTTTCCATAGGGTGAATAACAAATTGTTAGGAAGCATATAGCTTAATAGGGGAACTGTAGCACAAGCAATTATGACTACTTAGGCAGCAGTAGTAATGAAATGTCATGTTATATGTGTGTTGTATTTTGTATATGCCAATCACTCTTATGATTCACATAAAATGTCAGTAGCTCTGTGGCATGAAAGATGAGTTGGGTCTTTGTTGATTTTTTTTTTGTTTTTGGTATTTCACTTCAAGTCTGGTTTTCTTTCTCAATTTTTCATCTACTGCCAAATAATAACATCAATAAAGTGACCATTCTGATCGACACTGTCCATAATTTATAGTTACACAAGTATTACACAGTTGTGAAGGAGTTGTGGTCTGAACAATGCATGGTCTGAAATCGAATCAATGCTCAAATATCAAGGAAATAAAATATCTCTTCTGAGTCTGCTTGTATTATGAACACCAAAAACCATGATTTTATTTGCAGCTAGTCCGTTTTTAAGGTGCACATTGACTGGACTGAGTATGATTCACTAAGATCTAGTATACCGTATTTGAAAACACATCAGCTTTTTGGACTGGACACTTGAATCGAATGATTATTCTAAAACTCACTAACTAGTAGGCATATAATAATAACTTTAATGTGTAATTGTAATAACTATAAAATTGGTCTGAACAAAATTCTTAAATAAAACAGAGTTAAAAAATCAAATAATACTATTTAAATATTATTAAGGGCTATAAATAAAAGTAAAAATGTCATGTATTTTTATAATGAACTTATGAAGGTGGAGGTCACTATCAACTACTGTTGTACAAAATTATTAAAATACTTATTAGAGATAGTTCAATTTTTCTTACATTTACAGCATTAAACAGGGTCAAGGGCCTTGCTTAAGGGCCCAGCAGTGGCATCAGTGTGCATCAGGGATTTGAACTCACAGCCTTTCATTCAGAGGTCCAACATAACAGTGTACCTGTGACTATTAGGTTCTTTACATTTTAACAATAAAATAAAATAACTAGTTAAAAGAAAAGGTACAGCTGCATACAGGTGAAATTTATTTGTATATCTAGAAACATAAAGTGCTACTGTGACCAATTCTACTCCACTTATTCACTCTCTAATCCTCTTCCTAATCCATTGTGCAAGGGTGGAATCTTCCTGGAAGGTTCATTACACATATGTATGTTTTAATAATACATATATTTCCATTTTTATTTCTTAATTATTGTTCTAACAATGAATATGGGCAATTTGTGGCATCTGGGTATTTTATATAACCCTTGCCTAATATATACATGTCACTATACTCTCATGTAATTTTGTATATTTTTCCTTTTTTTTTTTAATTTCCTAAGAAATAGAAAATATAAATAATATATAATTTAAGTAAAAAACAGTTATTTGCGTAGAAAGTTTACTTTAATGAACAAATATGATAAGCTTCGTGATTATATCAGCATAGTTCAAGGACAATTATTGATTCGTTCTTTAACACCATTGTGTTAATACATTCGTGTAGCAGACCTGGTAAAAACGTAAAAAATAATGGACTGACCTTTTATGGCTTCTTCCGCACGCCGTAGATTTTGTTTCACTTTCTTGGCATGTTACCATAGCAACACTTCACAACACTCTAAAAGGGCAGGAAACGCGAGTAAGAAAAAGGAATGCATGGAAATACTGCTAAGATTTTTTTTTTTGGTTTCGAAGTATGGATTTAAGGTTTGCTTGGTGTCTTTAAATTCCCCTAAGCGCTTAGTTAGAATCGGTAGAACCTTTTTTTTTCACCTTAAGTTGCTAGGCTAATTAGTTAGCTAGGTTAACGTGCTAATAAAAGTTAATAAAAATTCTTGCATAAAGTGTCTATGTCCAAATAATTATCATTCACTCCGTTGCAAAGTTGTGTCATAATCAGCGCAGGTATGGAAAGTTAGCACATTATATAATGATAGATAATAACAGCTATGGAATCGGACCTGGGTGATCTCCACTTGAGTCTTGACTGCTGTGAGAATGCGCTAAAATCCCCAAGCCGAGATTCTGCACGTCGAGGTGATGATTCGTCAGAGCAGCAAATGAATCATGACTCATTCGACATCTTTTATCTAAGCAGACAGAAGCTGAAGGTCATTCCAGACTATGTGCGCAAGTACACTCCACTCAAGGTACACAAAGACACAGAACCGTGTTATGGATTACAATGATTTAATTAGGAGTATGTTTATCATGCTTATATATCTTTACATGAGTTTACACAATTAGATTCACCCACCTATAACCAGTCTATAGGGCAGAGATGTCAAACATAGCACCTACAGGCCAGGATTGCTAATGAATTAAAATCGTTTTATGGAGTGTAATTGAATTAAAAGTTTAGAAAAAACAGAGCTGATGTCTGGAGAAATAGCTCAGTTGCTGAATGTTCTAATGATACAGAAGTCCCATAGACCGCAAGTTATTCTTATTATTCTTCTTCTTATTATTATTATTATTATTATTATTATTATTATTTTTATCAATCTTTTTTTAAAAAAGATTTGTTTTTGTATGTCACCCATTTTCTTTAATGAAAGAACGTTGAGTCGAGTTGATTTTGACTCTGGTTGATATGAACACACTTTATTAGCTCAAATCCATCAATGTGTCACCTGAACTCGTGCTTTAGAGAAAGAGAATAGACACATGTAGGAAATCCAACATTTTTTACAAACAAACAAACAAATAAATAAATAAAATTACACAGCAGAATCTTGAAAAATATTCAAAATATTGACCATGTAATAATGTGTGGACTTTTGGACCTTGCTGTAGTTTTAATCTATATACAGTATATACATGTTTGGTAATGAATTGATTTGGCTTATAGGTGATACATGTTCAGACATATCTTGATGTCTTATAGGTCATATATTTTCAAAAACAATAACAGTTTGTGTATGCAGCATGTAAATCCTGATAATGAACACATTTAAAAGAAGATATAAATGTGTTATTGGTCTATTAAGACAGGCCCCTCCCCTGCTAGAGAGCTAAGTGAACTTACCATGGATTTCTTTCTTTTTCACATCCTTTCAAGAATTTATATCTTGAAGGAAATGAGTTATCCAGTCTCCCAGACAATCTGTTCATCAATCTGCCACAATTGCTTTGGCTGGACCTGAGAAATAACCAGCTCACTTGTCTTCCTGCTGATATTGGTCAGCACAGGTACAGCAAAAATATTTTGTACACACCATTTAACATAAATAATTTGGTCCTGCTTGGATAAACTTTGAAATTGTTTATTATATTGCCACATTAACAATTCATATAACTCAGGCCTCATATTGTTCTTCGACCTCTTCAGATGCTTGAAAACTTTGCTGCTGGAGGGGAACCAGATTACAGAACTTCCTGTAGAGTTAGGTATGTTTTTTCCAGCAGTGTTCTAAATGATTACAGTTCCATTGTATTATTATTAGATAAATAAATGGCTGCCCTGGCTTTTTTTTTGTATTTGTAAGGCGAATGTGCAGCCTTGTGATTGTGAAATAAAACTCACTGTCACAACAGGAGGTTACAGAAAATTCAGAAATCATGACACTTATACTTGGCCAGAAAAAAAATGAACAGCTTACTCATTGTGTGAAAGTTGGTGCCCAGGTTTAATTCCACGTTTTATCATGTCCATCTCCCTTAAAACCTTCACTGGCAGGAAACATTGTCTGCAAAATGGTCATCCTTCACAAGAGCAGCACTCATTGTATAAAAGCTTTTTCCTAAATAAGTTGTCAATTAACATCTTGACGGGGCCTGAGATTGTTTGAAATTCAATTGCTTCTTCAACTCCTTCCTTGCTGTCTTTTCCTGGCAGGTAATACGATCACACTACGAGCTCTGAGCCTGAGGAACTGTCCCATCTCATTCCCACCCCAGGAAGTGCTGCAGCAGGGTCTCGCACACATCCTGCAGTTCCTGCGTCGCACAGCCGTGGCTCAGCGGCCCCTCAGCTTGCACAGCACGCACACGGGTCTGTATGCCAGCCAAATCAGTGAAAGCATTTCCTTACCTATGTGTATAAGTGTTTGTCTGTTTGTGTGTGCGTGCATATGTTTATGTATATAAATGTGTGTGTGTGTATGTGTGTGTTATCGCTCACCATCTGTGGCTTTGCATAAAAGGATGGCCTGCTTCAAAAATAGCTTCCTGCCCTGGTTCTGCTTCAGCAGTGTGACTTCTGTTCCCTTGGAGACGACGCGTGTGGCTCAACTGCCTCATGGCACAGCGCGACCCTGTAATATATTTAGCTGGATGAAAATGAAGGATAACCTCTGGCACTGCCCTGCATCTGCCTCTGAGGCTAAATACATTTGTAAACTATTTTACAAAGAAAATATTTTGAACTCAGTTTGCTTTCAAAATTGCTTGTTTGCCTAGAAACATGTGATGCTGTCATACTGTAATTGCAATTGATTTAGAGCTTTCTGCAGCTCGATATCATCTTTTCATATTGTATTACCTAATTTCATCTTGCTCACTTTACTGTAATGAATTCCTAATAGAGTTACAGTACAATAGATTGCCATTCACTTCACATTTTAGCAGGTTTATTCTCTCCTGTGACCTTAGAGTTCAGGATATACAAATACTCACTTTGTGGCCGCATACATTTACATGTAAAAACTCACTCCTTCTGGTCCCCATCTTTAGACATGCCGGCTGTGGAGAAGCTGCCGCTGACCGAGATTCTCCAGTCTAGCCTGAATCTGTCTGAGGTGGATGACAATGAGGTACACCGCTTTAAGGAGCTTAGGCAGCAAATGATCCAGATGGACAGAGCAGATCTTGGGCACATCACACCAGACATATCACCGCAGCAACACCTACGAGCAGCAGAGGGAGACAGATCTCACCAATCTCATCCTTCATCCATCAATAGGTATAAAAATGTATATGAATTGAAAAGCTCATGGTCCTTGATTTAAATAAATAAGAATAATAGAGTGGAAAGTAAACCACTATACTGTATATGAAGTAAGTCTGCAAAATATTTAATTTCTACATCACAGAGATCAAGAGTTAACGACAGGAAGGTTCCCAGAGCTTCCTCCACTTAATGTGCAGAACTGGAAGAGATCAGAGGACAGAGTGGCTGCAGCGAGGGAGTTGAAGGAAAAACAAGCTTCACTAGAACAGAAAAGGAAGTAAGTATGTTTGAAAGTATTCCTTTATTTTAAAGGAGCAGTTTGTCATATGCTCATCTGAGAGAGCCTTCTAAGAGTCTATAAGATGAATTGCAATTGCAATGAAATCGAAGTCTTCCCCTCAACTGACCCTAACCATAACCCTAGGTCTTGGGGGCACTTAAAGAAAGTGGGCAGAACCAAGCAGATTTGTGCAGGAGAAACACAAAGAAGTAACAAAGAATTCGTAACAAAGAAGCAAATATATGGCAATCATGTCAGCTTACAGTATATTTAATGTCACTATTGCTAGTATCCAAAGAAAGCTATTACAAAATTCATAAATAGTTAAAGCAGTTAAAGGTATAAGTTACACAACAAAGATTTTATATCGAATTTAAGTTTGTGTACTGAAACTTAAGTAGAATCGACTTATGCTGCAGGCACGGTGATGTTACTGAGAAATGAGAGCTGGTTTCAGTCCAGTGGTTACTTAAGCCCAAGCCCTTCATGTATCACATTTTGGCACACCAAGAGTTTTTAGCTAATAACATCAATTCATCTGATCTTACATGAATAATCCTGAGCAGGTTTAGAAAAAATATTATTAAGCAGGACGAAGACAGACCTTAAAATGATATCTTAGTTGTTTGGGGATATTTAAAGAAACATACAAAATAAGGCTATAGATAGATAGATAGATAGATAGATAGATAGATAGATAGATAGACAGACAGACAGACAGACAGACAGACAGACAGACAGATAGATAGATAGATAGATAGATAGATAGATAGATAGATAGATAGATAGATAGATAGATAGATAGATAGATAGAAATTAAAATGCTGTTAAAGTTATTAATCAAATTTTCAATGAAAAAAAGAACTTTTCTTGTAGTTATATAAATAGCTTCTCACCTTATCTCTGGGGTGTGTGTCTGTCTTAGAAACGAGGAGCTGTTGCAGCACTGGAGAAACCAGGCCAAGATCATGCAGGAAAGGAAAATACTGGAACACAAGAACCAGAATGAGAGACATTGGAAAGATGGGGTAGAACATTCTTTTCTGATATCATATTTTAAGTTACATAAGAATAATAAACAGGAAGACGGCCTCCCCTACAGCCCTCGCTGAATGTTCAGCTAACACTGAAGATGCAGAAATTTAAATTTAGTGTTTTTAAATTTGCAGTGCTCTTTTTTATTTTCTCTGCAAAGACTCTGAAAACAATAAAGTTGTACTTCTGCTTGTAGCTTCTTCCTGGATAGTCAATAAGTTAGCTAGCAGGCTTTAGACTTAGTTTTCCTCCCCACTCATAAGAAACTAAAACAAAGACAAATCAAATAAAACTACCGCTTGTTTGTCTAGCGTCTGAAGAATGCTGCTGATACGTCCAGTAATCCGAACAACATTGGCAAAGCTCTGAATAATGACCCACACAGTGAAGCCCATACCACTCAACAAACACGCAAGGAAACAGAGGCGGCCAGGTACTAAGGATTTATTTAATATGCTAGTGTGTGATAGAGTAGACCTGTGTGCTGCATAGTGTACCCTAAATAGCAGAAAGAATGTGTTTTATGACAATAGAACTATTACACTCTTATGTGCACTATTACACTTTTGGACAATTATTTTAATTTCATAGTTGAATAGGAACTTTTGCTGCTTGCAGAAATTTTGGAAAACATATTAGCAAATATTTAATATTTTCAAATATTAGCATATAATATTAGCAAAGACCTCTAGCAGTTATTCAAGGCAAAACTCAGTATTTTATCAGTATGAATCAGATTACAATAGATCTGAAATTACTATTAAGTCAAAAATGAAAAAGGAAGTTGTGCAGTTAATTCTACTGTTACTACTACTACATTCTATGTTCACAGTATAATGTAATACCTATCTTGTCAGAACCGTTTGTATGGTGATGAGGTGCATTTTTAAAAATCTGACTTTCTAGGAAAAAGATTTATGTAGACCTGATTTCTAGTGTCTAACACAACAGTTGAAATCTTGTCTTGGTCGTCATTGCTGTAACTATGGGCATCAAACTATTTACAATACCGACCTCTAGTGGTCATGATTGTCGCATGCGGACACGTTTGTATTGATTAATCCTGTTGCCAGTTTTAATTTAGCCTGCTTTAGAGCTTAAATTACCTTGAAAGGAACTCGGTTAAATGAACCTATTCAAGTAATGAAGAGAACCAATTCACTGAATTAGCTGACCTGAGTGCGATTAATTCCTCCGCTACAAGTTGAGCAGTCAGTGAGGTGTGTGTTCATTTGTATTTTTGCCTGTTGTGTGTGCCCTAAGGGAGGCAAGGGACCGGGAGCTTGAGCAACGCATCAGGACTCATGTTCAGATGATGCAGCAGAGGCGCAGACGACCCAGAGGCTCACCTGCGGAAGAGGTGAAGGCAGCAGCTCAAGAGATGGAAGAGGTAAAGAAATGAGTTTAATGGCCCACAGAAGGGGGAGAAGGACAACACAGATAATGGCTGTCATTTATAAAAGTTGCAAAGAAAAGGGCAGATGTGAATACACAGATTTGTGTATGAACAAATGTGTTTTTTCAGAAAACTCAAAAAAAAATTTCAAACTAGAAATAAAATAAAACAAAAGAGTAGAAAAAAATAGAAAGAATTGAGCAATAATTTTTAATTTTAGAATTTTTTTGTTTTACTGAAAGTGACAGTACACACCTACATACAAAAAGTAATAGACTTTTTTAAATAAAAACATAATTTATCAGAGCATTAAAAATCTTTTTCTACCTCAGCACTTCATAGTGCTTCATGTATACAATTGCACCTACATGTATTACTCAGTGAATGGACTAATGAGCTAAGTCACATGTAATAAATGGGCTCAATGCATACCTTTGTTTTAGTATGTACAATTGAAGTGTAGAGTTTAACCATTACAAAAGGCAAGGTCACTTTTATAAATACATGTTTGTGGTGTGTGCACATGCTAGTACACTATACATATACATACATCTATTTTCACCAGGAAATAAGTATTGTTAGTTTGTATGGTAGGTTAAAATGTGAGACGTTTGAGCTGATTAATATCATAACAACAAGGGAGAGCCTAAACTGAGAACTAAACTCTAACTGTCTATACACTGTGAAAGCTAACTCTATATCTGGATTCTGGAGGTTTTAATTTTGTAAAGATGTAAAGTTTAATGGAAATAAAACTGACTTCTTTCTCCCTGTGCAAAGGTAAAACATCTGCAGATGGAACTTGCAGAAAGGAGACGAGCGAAAGATTCGGAGTATCGCTTGAGTGCCTTCACTGGAGAGATTTCTTATGATAAATAACTTGACTCGACTAAGATTTATGATAAATAACCAGCTACCACCTGAACAAGCTTTGGTATTTCAGGTCATCACTGTAATGTGAAAGTTGAGGTTTTATTATTGACAAAGGTGGTGAGTTTGACCACACGGTGGCGCGTTTTTCATTCCTGTTCATTGTCGCCTTCAATTTGTGCTTCAGCCATTTTAAGCTTAGGGCCTAGTGGATTGATTTTGGGGAAAAAACAAACAAACAAACCAAAAAAAACCAACATTTTAATTGCATTTAGACGAGGCCAAATATATCAAAGACCTTTGTATGTTAATGCGTTTGTTTTTGTATTTTATCCGCACATTAGACGCCTGCAATATAATCAGTGTGATAATAAATCAAATGAATCAATAGAGGATAAAGGTCCAAATTGAAATCAACAACCTGGACATAACAGAAATGTTATGTTTATTCCGTTATCTATGTGTCGGTATATGTTAAAAGAAAATAACTAATGCTATTGATTAGTGCTTAAAACTACTGCATGTCGTTGACGGGAAGGGGTACGCTGGTAAAGCCGCTCTTAAATGCAATGAGATCTCTAGAGTGTTAACATCTTTTCAAAACTCGGAAACCTGGATGAGAAGAAAACACGAATTGAAGTGGAGGCTCGCGCGCTAACGGATTCCTCTCTTGCCTCTTTGTGATGTCACGGCTGGCCGCGCGGCTGTAATTGCGCCGGTGGGTTGATGGCGTCATTCCGTGGCCCTGTGTAGCCTCCCGTGCTCGCTAGCAGAAGGAGCGAGGATCTGAGGCCGACGCGCTCGGCTCGGGCGCCGTGGAACGAGCAGCGCCAAGCCGGACACTTCATCCAGGAAACATGGAGGCCGCGGCCGAGGAGCTGCGGGCCGGCTCCCGGATTCCGGTCACTATCGAACAGATAGTGAATGACACACTGGTGGTGACGCTCACTTACCGAGATAGGAACTACACCGGGATTTTGCTCGATTGCAACAAAAAGTAAGTGTGTTTCATTATTTTTATTCTTATGTCTGCTTTAAACGCGCTAAGGCCATAAGCTAAGCTAAGCTAATTTGGCTAACTAAGCAAACGCTATCCATCAACAAGAGGCCAGGCAAAGACAAGCAGGCCCCCTATTTATTCAAAGCCAAAGATGGATTAGGACAGCAAAATGTGTTCTACACACACAGTTCACGTCTTACATATATTTATATACGTATAACAATTTTATTCTACAATTCTATGCATTTTGTCATGGTCGGATATGATAGAAATGATCCATTCAGTAAGATTACCTGCCAGCTAAAGTTAGCCATTTAGCCCCCTGTAAAATATGTGTATCTTATAATCCCATAATCCTGCATTCACACAATGTGCATTGTTTACACTGTGTGGTTTAAGTGCGCCTTCGGCTTCATATAAAACAACAGATATTTTGTTTTTATTCCTGCTTTTTGTCCAGAGAAGGATAATCTCTCATTGTTGTAGCTTGTGGCTGCTAGCAGAAATACTCATTCAATTGTAGTTGATTACAGATCCAGGTTTGTCATGTTTTATGCAGGTATTTTATATGTGGCTTTGCTCAGCTTCTATTTGTAAGGTTAATATCATGGCCTTTTAATCGACATTTCATAAGGAACTTGTCCATAGTCACATGTGAAGCAGATTGCCTTGGGTGTGTGTTACCCTTTCTTATTATGTGGCTGTTACCTACAGTCTTCACAACTGTATATCTGACACATTTCCATAAAAACATAAGAAATATTGAGTATCCAATAAAGCTATTTTGTTTATTTGTTTAGTGGTTCAATATAGTAGAGAATTTGAACCTGCTGAAAAGGCCATCTTTCTTCCAAGACAAAGACAGGTGGGGTGTCAGTGACCAAACCAACGCTACTGACCTTTGTTGAACTTGTAGGATATATGTCTAGTTAATATATACATGTAGCATTTATTACTAAGTGGGATGTATGGTTTTGGGTGGACGGTGTGAACATACTTTGCCATGTTTATGTCTCTGTATAGTAGCCTTTAAAAACTACTGTTTATATAAAGCTACAGTAGAATCTTTTCTTTCTTATTGTATAGAGAGATAGATAGATAGATCTGTAGGTAAGTTTAAGCAGTGTATGCAAGGTTTCTAAAGAATCAAGATGTTCTGACAAATGTCTATGTCTATAGCAAGGTACTGCTGAGGCTCTAGGTTTGAACGACTGTATTTTATCTACAAATGTTGGTGATATGACATTTTAAAACTTTACAATACGCAACAAGTATCACAACGTTTTTTCACTGAGTCCTTTAAAGTAACTGCATTATTAAATATCTTCATTTAATTTTTATGCTGTGTAAAATTAGACCAATTTAATGCACAGACAGGGTGGAATCATAAGGAAACGTCCAGTGTATCGGTGACTGATGGTTTTAATAAAGCACCAAAATCTGATGGCACTTGATGCACAACATTGTATCATGATCTTAATATATAACAATATCAGTATCATATTGCTGTGTCACCCAACCCAATTTGAGCTGTGTTCCAGGAAATGAATGAATATATTGTGCTGGTCACTCCCAAAGGCACTAAGGTTTTAAATCTGTTTTGTATTAAACATTCTCTTATACATAATCTCTATAATTGAGATCTCATGTTTTCCCTTATTAACGATTCATTCTCAAAAAGCACACTTTTGAATGGTATTTAAAAAAATAGCTGTTAACCATTGAATCTGGTTTGATCTAATCTTTTGTTCTGTTATAGCTTTATTTCTAACGGTAATTGGTATAAAAAAAAAATTTATAATACAAAATCCTGCCATTTCCTCATTACTCATTGTTAAATAATTCGTCATTTCCTGTATTTTTATAATTGCTGTCGTGTCAGCGTGCAAGTTGAATCATACTGAAGCTGAGTCATTGCTACTCGGACCCTCTTATCCTCTACATGGCTAGGACAATTTGTACAGCTTTCCTACCTCAGTCAGGCTAGTCTAACCTTTCCTATATAATCTCTTTGCTCATTTGGTGTTTCATTATCGTTCGGATGGAGTAGGCACAAAAAATATCGCCAATGTCAAGTCATTTAAAAAAACAGATGAAGCAGAAATTTTGTAGTGTTCTAAAAATATTGTGGCCTACATTTTTGAATAGGCCAGCGAATAACTGTACATGGATTTTTTTTTTTCTTCTAAAGACATGCTAGACAGGCATTTCTTTTATCCAAAGTCTCAAAGGACTACATGAGGGGAGGGGAGCCTTTTCTTATAGGGATTAATTAATAATCACCACACAATCAAATATCAGGCAGGATGTGAAAACAACCAAATCTCCAGGCTCTCCTTTGCTTCATCCCTGGTGGCTGATGGGACTGTTTTTGTTCAATGAGTGTGGAGGGGGCTGTTGTGAGGCAGGCCTGTTGGTCTCTTTGTTTGCTGTCTCTGACAGAGACGAGCCACTGTGTGTACTGCTTTAACTATAGCCACTCTTCACTGATTGCAACAAAATGGTCTTGAGTTCCTGCCCAATACACGTCAGTGTTGTGCTTCACAAAGAGGACGTGTGAATTTATTTTTGGACTGATCTGCAGCAGAAACCTGAGGTCAGACTTCTGTACAGGAAAAACAATGTCCCAGTGTTTCATAGTTCAATTTGATTTACGTTTTCCAAAAGGCAGTTAGATGACTATCTAACCATTAGTATGAGTATTCTGCATTTTATGATTAGGTTTTAAAATGGACTATTTCAAACAGTTTTTGACATCTTGATACAATTTACGCACCTCGTAAGCTTTTAGACTTGTTGTGCAGCGATAATTTCAGTTGCAGGGACCTCTGGTACCACCCTGCATGTTGGGACATGTAGCATGTAGCAGAGTAGGAAATCACTGCTGCTACATAAAATTTCAAACTTGCTATACTTGATATGTACTGTTCATCTTCCTATTAGAGCTGGTTCAAATCAAGAACTAGTTCAGTAAACATCTCTGCATTTTGTAATGTGTTTATTTATGAAGAACTATTTTAATTAGTTGGATACATTAGTCAGATTTGTACATTTATGGTTGCATACACATTTAAACTTGTCTAAGAGACTGTGATTTGTTTTTCATATTGCTTTTAGAGCTCTGTTTGTTTTGTTCCATCTAGGACTGGGTTGTTCTGCTTGCCAGATGTTGTAGAAAAGTCAGAAGAGCCTCTTATATCCAAACAAGAATCTGAGATGATGAATGAGGAACCGTGCTCCAAACCAGCCATTCAGTCAGCCCAGCGACCAAAGGATGAGAACACAGAGCCCGAAAAGCCACCTGCCATCCCCTTACCCATCCCAGTACAGCCAGGCCAGCCTACCTACCCTCCCTACTTTGAGGGTGCTCCTTTTCCTCAGCCCATGTGGGTACGGCACACATACAGTCAGTGGGTTCCTCAACCTCCACCTCGACCAATCAAAAGAAAGAAGAGACGGTCTCGAGAGCCTGGCCGCATGACCATGAGCACCATTAGACTTCGACCTAGACAGGTGCTATGTGAGAAATGCAAGAACACGGTCACCAGTGACGAGGACAGTAAAGATGGGTCAACTGTGTCCAGGCCTTCCAGGAAGGAGAATGCACCACAAGGGGAGGAACTTGCTAAGGAGGCCCCACCTAAAGGACTCAGGAAGGAGGATGGAGATGCCTCAAAGGAAACCAAGCGGCGAGATGAGGCGCAATGCTTTGAAAGCAAGCGTTGTCGAAAAGAGAGAAAGGAAGATGAGAAGTTCCCAGGAGTTGATGTAGTGCCTCACAGCCCAGTGATAAAGATCTCATATAGCACTCCACAAGGAAAAGGGGAGGTAATGAAAATCCCATCCAGAGTTCATGGTTCTGTGAAGCCTTTCTGCCCCAAGCAGCTGATGCAGAATGGGCTTGGGGAGCATGACAACAGTCGCGAGCCCAGAAAAGAGACGCGATCTGCTATTGAGTCTATACGGACTGGCCTTACTGTGTCTATCCCCAAGCTCAAACTCCCAAAGCTGACTGATCAGGACATCCCTTCGCCCAAAATCCGCTTAAAGTCTCGTGGGGACGGTGTGGAGCGTGTATCTATGTATGAGGCAGAACTTGTAGGAGAAGCAAGGCGCAGAAGTCCCAGGATTCCTGGTTCGGGGCTGGCTCGACCTGACGATTCTGGGGACAAAAATGCCCTGGAACTGTGGTCAGGTGAAGAAACTGAGCGGCACGGTGATCTTACACTCCTAATCAACTTTGGAAAGCGCAAGGCAGATTCGTCCAGTCTTTCAGTGTGTAGCAGTGACAGTCTGGACGAGTCCAAGTCGTTTAGTTCAGATGGGACGTCACCAGAGTTGTGCGAACTGGCACCTGGCGAGCATGTTATAGGTGTATCATCCTCTGTGTCGACGACATCATCAGCATCACGGGCCGAGGGTAGGACGGTGCCACCACTGACTGTGAGGTTACATACGCGTAGCATGAGCAAGTGCATAACGGAGGAGGGCCACGCTGTAACCATTGGTGATGTGGTTTGGGGTAAGATACATGGCTTCCCCTGGTGGCCAGCCAGAATTTTGAGCATTAGTGGCACACGGCGAGAGGGGGATGAGGCAGATGCACCATGGCCTGAAGCCAAAGTGGCCTGGTTTGGGTCCCCCACCACCTCACAGCTTTCCGTGGCTAAACTTTCACCCTTTCGTGAGTTCTTTCGGCTGCGCTTCAACCGCAAGAAAAAGGGCATGTACCGGCGAGCCATCATTGAGGCGGCAAAAGCAGTGGGTCACATGAGCTCTGAAATCACCTCGCTACTGTCACACTGCGAGACATAGGTGAGGTATCTGAACTTTTCAGTTTTTTAATAATAATTTCAAGTATTTGGATATTCAGCACCCTTGTCCATCTGTGTATACTCTGTACAAATTCTCTGTACAACATCCTGTTTTTCTATTTTTCTGTAGATTTCTGTGGCAAATGACACCAGGTTCAGGATGTAGTGTGGCTTGGCATGCAGCAGCTTGGTTTAAGCAATTTAAGCAAATCTGACCCTTATGTGAATGAGTCTGGTGACCATTTAGTGTTGAGCCATATGGATTGCAATATTTGAGCACTGTACGCATTAGTTATTTGAAGTGTGTTAGGCTGTTTGCTAATGTTAACTTGGTAGCTTGCCACGTTAATATCGCCTGTGGATTTGGAGGGATGTGATCTGCTGAGGGAATAAAAGAATTGGGTGTACCCTGACATGGAATTGTAACACATGTCGCATACAAGTTTTATTACTCTAGTAATAAATATCTCGACATTGATTATAGGTTGACTGTGGCTGCAGGTAACTAGCTTTAATTACCTATTAGCAAGGTCAAGAATGTTTGCAAAGTTGCTGTAAATATGCCTAAGGATTTGTTTGCTCTAACTAAGCTCGTTATATAATTTAAGTAGATTACATAAATTAGTTTCATATTTCACTTTCTTAATTTAAACTTCCCTTTACGTTTTGGGACTGAAGACTTTGTCTGTCTGGCATGCATGGTCAGGTGAAGCTAAGATGCATCTGAGATGTTTTGTTCCTGTGCTCGTACATAGACTGTTACAGTTCAAAATGGGAAAAGGAAACAGATTTTGCAACCCAGAATAGCCTAACACTACGAGGGTTGTGTTATCTGTCCTCTTCCAAATACGAGCTCACAGAAGACCAAGATAGTTTTGTGATTAAGTGGGTAGAGGGAGGTGGCTGCAGCATTGAACTCCAACTCGGTGACAGGGTGAATGCTTTTCATTTAACAATACCTTTTTAAAGGTTGTCTGTAAATCTATCCGTATGCTTCAACTTGATAACATTAACTTCATGTTATTTGTTTGTGAGTCTTTGTGAAGTAATTTGCCGGTTTAGAAAATGCTTTTATTCAAATATATAGATTCATAAATATCATTTTATTTATTTTTTATTTTAAGGTTAACACACTCATTTTTAAAACGTTTCTTTTAAGTCTGTGACTTGGAGACAACTTTTAGATCAAAAATTTTTTTAAGAACATTGACATTAATTAATGATGTTAAATATTGACTCATTGACTGAATCTTTTTCTCCTGACAGTTTAGTTGAATACCATACATGTTTTGTCTAAAAAAAAGACTATGAGTGGGAAGGTTTTGGGAAGGTTCTGTTAAGCTGTCTAGTCAGATGATATCATTTGGTCCAGTTTTATTTTTTCACCAAAATTCAGAATGTGATGTGCTATTTTTTCCCCTGATTCAGAGTGGGAAAGCTGGACAAGTATGTGAAATGGAGCTAAGCTACAATAAACATTGTTACTGGCCAGAATTAATAGCCATATTTGGTATGGTTTTAGAAGCTAAACTTGTACATTAAAATAATCTTTGTCATAATGGGGAGAAATATTATTTCTGTCAGCAATACAAACAAATGTCCATTATTCATAATCGATTTCCTAGCTGTTATATGATTTTACTGTTCTATTAGCTGAGAATAACTAAAAACTCTATTGTAACCACTGATGCACACAACCCCCCAAAAAAACATTATATATACATGTGGCAGTCCAGAGAGTGTTTTTATTGACTGATGTGGTGCATGTTTGTTGTTTTAGGAGTGAAAGAGGGGAAGGCTGGACTCTGGCTGGATTCAGGACCCCATGCTCCCCTCCTGTCATTCCCAACCAGGATGGAGTGCATTTTCTACAGAACTCATGAGTGAAGGTGCTTTTTTTTCCACCTGCCTTGAAGGAGAAATCAGCCAACATGCAGAGCAGTTGAGGGCTTGAGAGAGCAAGCAGGCCGGAAAATCTGGGAAACACAAAGAGAACTTTTTTCTCCACCTGTTTTTCTACCCTATCAATTTGTTCAGGACATCTGTTTTAGTATAATGAGTAGCTCAACACTACATCCGAATGTATTTATTGCCGGTGAAGCACAGGCAACCTTGCTACAGTCTCATACTGTCGATCCCACCGCTGCTGTTTTCTGTTGGTGAAGATCTGCCTGCCTGCCAGTGGAGTTGCTATAGCTAATGAATCCATCATGGATACCATCAGGCAGCCTGCTCTAGTGACATTTACCTAATCCACTTAAGCAGGAAAAGACAGACATCCATATGATGGTAAATAACACAGCTCTAAGGTCTTTTTACTTTTTTCAAAACTGAAAATGTGAAACACTTTTTTGTATTCTGCATCTAGAGATCGTTGTGTAGGTCTTAAAACATGCAGTATGTTGTCATTGATTAGATCTATTTTCACCAGAGGGCCGAATTTCTTCAAACGGCCTGTCCCTTTGCGGAAATGTTTTTTTTTTTTTTTTCCTTGATTATTTTCATTTTTTATTGTTTTGATGCTCTTGGTCTGAGGGCCTTGGGAAATTGTGTCATGGCTTGTATGAGAATCAGAGTTTCGTATGTACTTGCTTTAATTATTTAATGTGTCATGTAAAGAAAAGCACTTTATCTGTACCTTCAGTGGCCTGCTGGACACTCGTACAACGAACACTAATTTAGAGTTTTACGGCTGTGAACGGTGGACACACTCAGCAGCCCTCTGGTTCAAACTATCACACCCAGCGCCTGGAAAGTGACTTCTTTTCTATCAGGTTTGGACATGGATGAGAAACAAAGATGCTTTCAGGAACTAGTTGTGTACACTGTATCATTGCAGTTAGTCCGTTTTTCAACCTGTATTTGTTTTCCTTCCCACCACCGTTTCCCTCAAAAGAAAATTTCCACTGGAGAAATGGACAGAAGTGTAAACTCCTATGCATCACATCTTTATTAAAGCTTTAAAAAAAACCTTAAACCTGCTGTTATGGTACTATGAATTCCATACCCATGTGCTCTGAGCACCACGCAGAATTGAAATGTTCTTATGCTGCAGGTTTGTAGACTTGTTTCTCCTTCAGGTGGAAGAGAAAGCGTCTTTCTAGTCAGCAGTTGACCTTTTATAGGGCCTTGAGAATTTAAAGAGCCACTTCAGTGAGCATGGAAACCAGGGAGGAAGGGAGGTGGGGGAAGGGAGCCAAACCCGAGCGGAGGTATATTTAAAGCTCACTGCTAAGCGCAAAGCGTCTCACCACTGCATTTCAATGGTAGGTTCTTGTACTTTTTATGGATCTCCTCTTTTTTTTTTTTACATTTTTTTTTTTTTTGGTTCCTTCCTGAAAAGGTTTTTGAAGGTGGACAGTTGTGCGAGTGCCAGTGCAAAGACACTCGACCACTGTCCTCAGATCAGTGGAATTTTTTACATGCTGTACATAAAATAAAATATACAACCAATGCTCTTTCCTCCTGGCTTGTTCTTTTTTATTTTTCAGTTTGGAAAGCAAAGTTTATATCATCACATTTGGCAACCTGGTTGAAATCTGATTTTGGGATTTCATCTTCTGTTGGTAAAATTTTGGTAAAATGGAAGAACCTTTCATAATGGATTAATTTCTCACCTGAGAGTGCCAAGTCTGTTCAGAGAGATTCAGGGCTTTGTCTCAATCTGCATAGACTATATAGGTAATATGGCTTAGTGTTGTACTGACAAACTGCTCTTAATGTTCATGTACAATTACTCAAATGTACTCAAAATTGTTGCTGTTTCTTCATTTCTGCCGAATGACTTCCTGTTGCCTAGTATAACACAGCCCTTTAGTCAGTATTTAAAAACTGAGTACTTCTGACCATGACAGATAGGTAGTAAGAGAAATGGAACTATTGACGGTTCATATTACAGGTACACAACAATGAAATAAATGCCTTTTAGCATCTACAAGCAGTGAAAATAGAAAAATACACGTTCAGATGTGTAAAGTCTATAGCAGGTAGATGTGCACAAGAATATGTCTAAAACAAATCATATATGGTGTGCAATGTGGGCATTATGTACATTGTTTTTAACAGTAACCAATAAATATACAGTGTATGTGCAGATATACATAAATGCAGCTGAAATAGGGTATATGCAATGAATTTACAGTTATATATATTTGTAATTGATCGAAAAGATGTAACAATGTTATAAGAACTGCATGGTGATTACAGACAGTAAAGTATTAGTGAGATATCACGGTAGCAGTGTAGTGTAGAGTTCAGTCGGCTCATTAGAGAGCAAGTTAATGACCGTCATTTTTAGAAAGAAAGGAGTCTTTTCTTCATTTATTCTAGGACTTTTCAATCTGTACAATTTGCTTTAATTACACTTTCAAACTTTCACTTTTCCCTCCCCTGATAGCCTTTTTGTTCTTAAAGTTGCTACATGATTAACTGATGTGACCCAAAAAAACACATTTTAATCAAAATCCGACATCAACCTTTATTTGTTTATTTACTAATACTACACCTACAACAAACTCCATAGTTCTCCCTTAACTCTTGTTGGAAAGCTGTAGTTTTTAGTTTTGTACTATGGGACTGCAGGGTTGTTTGGCTGTAATATAATTCAGTAAATGAGACTGAAGTAGATCTAGCATAGTCTTGCATACATGAGGGAGAGCAAAACAATTGCAACCTAATGGTGAATCTTACTTGGACCTTTTTGCATTAGATGTAAATTAACAAAAGGTTTGGTGTGCAGTGTAACTGAATAGGCAAGTAGCTTTTCTTGCTGGTTATATTGTCATCCAATAAGAGCTGCCAGCATGCAGGTTTCATAGAAAAAAACACTAAAACACCACCATTTTTCTAACTCCTGCATTTTGACATCATTAAACCAGCTGAACCGGTTTGCTGATGAAAGATTTGTTAAAACTCTTTATTAGCGGTTGGTACAAGTGGTGGCAAGTATTCAAAGTTGTAAGTGAGCTTTTCTCCCAAGCCTTTGATTACATCGACACTAACTCTTGACAGTAATACTTGAAAATTCCAGAGCCTCCAGGATTGGCAACTGTCAGCAATGTGAGTTTCATAAGCATCAGCATTGAGATTCCCTTTCCTCCCCTGAGCAAGGATAAGAGAAACCTGACACTGTGAGCTTTGGGACAGCTATGATCCCCATCTCCCTGTCAAGGCCCTGGGCCATCTGTCATATTGGCAAGGGAGGAAGTACTGATTAAATCAAGCTAATATTCTTTTCCCAGGTCTGATCTCTTTCTCCCACAGGTGCAGGTCAGGCACACCTTCCTTTTGCTGATGCATAAACATGCACTGTTAGATACACAGCCACTCAGAACCATTGTATACTTCCTGCTAGTGGAGCTGACACACAGCCGTGTGTGTGTGTGTGTGTGTAAAACCACAAGTTAAGTCTACATTTAAAGCTGGGCCACATACACATGGAGACAGCCTAAGAGGCACCATGTACACAATCCTATCCTGCTTCCTACAGATCCGGAATGGATTGAAGTTCTTCATCACCATGACTGATTTCCTCCACATTAAAATTGATTTCCTCCTCTTAAAGGCTTGCTTCATACCAGGTATTTTCCCCCTCAGCGTTAGTGCAGCCAGGTGTTTTTTCTGCATGTTAGTACAGCCAGAACATACAGGGATGCACTAATGTGTTAACATTATTCTCTTTGCTGTGTCTCAACCAGGCTTCAGGTGAACGCTGACTGCTTGTGGCAAGGGATGTCCAGTTCTATTTTGTTTGCCCAAATTGTGATTTAACAACCATAATTGTTGAGTCTCTCTGCCTGTGAAATGGATCTCATTCATTTATGATTTATTTAATATTTTGGAAAGAAGAATTAAGTCAGTAATAGCTCTTCATTTGACATTTTCCACCACAGGGAAAGTCTTAAGGGTGGAGAACTCTGTGCTGTTCGCTTTCTCCATTATGTCATTTCTCCATTATGCAGCTTCTCTATTATTTTCTTTAAGAGAGAGGGGAAATGAAGAGTGATAAAGTTTTCACAAATTTCTCACAACATTTATTGCAACTTTAAACAGATAAAAACTATTAATGTGTTGTTCCTGAATGCATTTTCTTTTAAAGCATACCCAGATTGTTTCCAGTTCCTCAATGAAGATAAATTGACCAGCTACCATTCATTAGCTTCTAACCCAATTATCAACAAATAATTTATTACATGTTTAGCAAGAAAGAAACCATTACCATTATCATTACCATGTTTCTCTTATTGTAATATATGAATCATTTCACTCTTAAACATCCACTTTTGTTAAATCTTTAATCTTACTCTTTTCTGATTGGCTGGCATCTCTTGGCTGTTACTCTCGAGTGAGACTTCTTTCACGCCTCATTTTTGACACATTTGATGTTTATGGTCAGGTGTGTGATGCCATTTTCAACCCTACACCCCTGACACAGGACTGACTCAGAATAACAGTATTGGAAAGGTTACTCTTGGCAGCTTAGGCCTGTTATATTATATTCCATCCTTTCTCTACACCACTTATCCTACTAGGTCACAAGGAACCAGGATTCTCAGAAGACTCTGGGCAATAGGTAGGCTACACCGTAAATACGATCTATTGTACGGCACAATTGTGCACATACTCACACACCACAGATGATTTAGAGACGCCAATCAGCCTACAATACACGTCTTTGGACTGGGGAGGAAATCCCCAAGGCATGGGGAATACATGCAAACTCCACACACACATAGCAGAGGGGGGAATTGAACCCCCAACCATGAAGGTGTGCAGCAAACATATAAAGCTATATATGTTGTTTTAATTTACTTATTGAATAACTTTTTTTTGTTCATTTTCAAGTTCTTTGCATTGTAGATTTAAGACCCTGAAGACACACACACTTCAAAGGGGTTTTTGCCTTAATACCCCCCCTTCCTCTGTCATGCAACTGTACATTATTATTCTTCAGACGCAATGTGTGTCTGGGAAAAAGAAAATAATGGCAGCATAACTACATACATGCAGCAGTCATGATTTATGAAGTCTCCTTAAGACTTTGAAGCACTTAACTCCAGCAAACTCCCAATTGAGGTATGAAACATGTAGATAAACAGGATAGCAGCTTTAAATTGGCTTTCAGCTTTCAAATAAAGAAGTTACTTCAAACTCCCTAAATATTTCAAGTGCTTGGTGAGAATGTTGCTTACTTAATGAAATAATTTTTGCCCCCTGAAATCAGTATCACGATGATCCATTTAGATGAACCAGATGAAACTGTAAGCTACTGAAGAGTCTTCAGGCTTATTCCAGAAAGGTTCTTCTTGGTGTGTATATTAGGTTACACATTAATACATACACATTTATAGTGCTGGTTACGCAGCACTATAAACTTGGCAGACTAATAATCTAAAATGTTATATTTTATATATCTACTATATATGTACTGTTGTATGGTGTGCAGGAAAAGCGTATCTTCCATGTTTCAACAGTAAATGAGGAAAGCAGGCTGTGGCCTTGGCAGAGCAGAGCCAGAGCTTTGGCAAAGCTTGAATTCTATTGAAGCATTTGTCTTTCTTACTCCTCACTCTTTTCTTTGTATGTCCCCATGCCAAGCATGCTTTGTTGATCTGGCGTTAAGATCTGCCCTATCATCAGGGCCTTATTGACCCTGCCTTCAGTAGCCACTGTAAGTGATACTAAAAGTCTTGTCTTGAGCTTAATGCACTATTGATCACTTTCATCCCAATGCAGATGAGCTTAAAGGAACACTTGATTCATTCATTATCTTAATATATTGCCTTTAATCTAATGTATAGTAAGAATACTGTTTGACTGCATTTCTATTTTTTTATCATCTACAGACAAGCAAACATACCAAAATCTAGTGATACATGTCTAGAGCATGTTTGCATATGATAGAACATATAAATGCAGGGAAGAATAATTCAAAAGGAAGGAAGAAAATAAAGAAGAAGGAAGCTAAGAAAAAAAAAGACAGACAGACAGACAGACAGACGCAAGCTGGTGCAAGTGAATCATACCTAGGAAATAGTCTACATGTCACACAAGGTACTGAGGTGAATTGTTTGTTTATGTGTGCATTTTGTTGTCTTTGCTCTGGTGACAGAAGTAATGAGTGATGCCTCTGACAGAGCTGGAGGAACAGCAACAGATACCCAGCTGTGTCCTAGGAGGGTGCATGGGTGCATGCTGTCAGTCTAGATTTTTAAGTTGCCTTAAACACACACTCCCATCCCCCTCTGCCGTAAACTCAGACTTCCACCCTTGCATGATCACAAAAGTGGTTCAAATATTAACATAAACTGGACGATTGAGTAAACAGATCATGCCGCGCCTTAACGAATCGCTCAGGGTCATGCGGGTTCGGTTGCAGACCAAGAAACGACGCGGCTTCTTGTTGATTTCTACATTGTCCTGTGGTTAAGTTGAATCTGTGTGTATAGTGCAGTGAAGGAGGAGATGTACTGAGTGATTCGTTCTCTTCAGCACAGGCCTGCTGCCTTAGGCCACACACAACATCTGTCAGTATGATAAAGGGAGCCAGAGAGAGAGAGAGAGAGAGAGAGAGAGAGAGAGAGAGAGAGAGAGAGAGAGAGAGAGAGAGAGAGAGAGAGAGAGAGAGAGAGAGAGAGAGAGAGAGAGAGAGAGAGCGCACTGGCGCTTCCCAGCCCCCTTCTTCCCCAGGGTGTTGCTCCAGCTTCTTTCGGGGGGATGGGAGCCCCTTTGGGGTGTCAGTCTGAACTGCATGTTTTTAAATCTCTCTTTTTTTTTTTTTACCAGCTACTGCACATACAGACCAACCATGATATTTCACCACAACTTATTATAATTCTGCTTTTCTTTGTACTGACATTTTCCTACATCTTTTGAAAAGGTCAGTTCAAAACCAGTATCAACCCCAAAACCACCATGCCTTTCTTTAGTAGAGAAACATGGCCTTTATTTAAATACATCTCATCATGAGCTTGTTTTTTCTTTATTGTTTTTTTTTTGTCCTTCATCTCCCCCTTTCTAGTTGGCACATGTTGGTGTTGGCACTGTTCCTATGTTTAAAGTCAAAATGTTAGCTTGCAGGTCACTACATCCAATAGAAACTCTACATATGAAGCAGTCAAGCGTTATCCCGTGGTCTGTTTTATGTACTTGAGTTAAATGCTATACATTAAAGTGAAGCATATGTAAATATCAGTAGGTTCATTTCTTTATAGGAGCCAGATGTCTCCTGCAATTTATGCTAATGAATCACGCTGTACTTTTTCCAATGGTTAAAAATTTGCTGTGTTTGATGGTAACACAGTCATAGTTCGTTGTCATTATGTGGTTGATAGAGAAGGCCAATAAGATGGGAGAATTTCCATTTCCGTCCACAGATGTGAGCTCAGCACTTCCGTGGCTACAGAAACTGATGAGCTTTTCATAAGGAAAGAGAGAGATCTTAGCAAAGAATGTATCTATCTAGGTTGCTAGATCAGCTCTGCTATGTATATGTACTTTTATACAAATATGTGCATATTTGTCTTGCTATACAGTTTAATGAAAAATGATACACAATAGTAATTAAATACAGTTTCAGTATCTTTTATCCAGTTCAGTGGTGCAGTGGATCTGGAGACACAAATACATATGGGATGGGACAGCTAGACATTACAGTGTTCCATCAATACAAATACAAACCACTTATTACCTGGTTCCTCTCAGATCATACTGTGAATTTAAAATGCATTCACTCTCGGGGCACAGACTTGTCAAACCTATAGATAAAAGGCTCAGTGCTAGAATTAACTGAAAAAAGATTAGAAACCAGATTATTTCTATATTACACAATTAAAAAAGTACATTTCTGATATTTCTCACTTCATTAAACATTAAATAATAAACATTTCTCAGATCACTTTTACCTATTCATTGGATAGAGTTTCAGATTTGACAGGATTTATGAGTTCGTAGCAGGTGGGGGCTTTAATCATGGGTCTGGACAGGGGGGAAGGTGTTTGGGGACGAAATAGAAAAGTAATGATTAAAATGCCACGCCTGAGCTCTGTTATTTATATAATGATTTTCTCTGAGCATTGAGTTGAGAAGTGTAAATTTAAAGCTAAAGCTAAAGCTTTTTTTCACCTTTGTGTCTACCTTACTATAAAAAGCTCACGTCTGCTCTCATCCTGTGGCACCTATATTTTCTAAATGGTGTATATGATTGTGTATCATTTTTTTATTTGTTAGAATTATCATAACCTTGTTGATGCCACTTCAAACATTTCAGTGCTCACTTCACTGTCACAGTGTTCACTCAGTTTATTCTTCTGAAAAGCATACATAGAGTTTTGAACCAATGCATGCTTGGATTTCATCTGATGTCATGCTCCAGAAATTATAAAAAGGAATTCAAATGCTTACCCTACTTCTAACCTAACTTTTCACAGCATTGGAGTCATGTAAGTGGTCGTGAATGTGTGAGAAGTGTGTGAGATAACGTAGGCTCTAAGTCACAACAGGGTTCAGTCAAGATTTTATATTCAGGATTCATTTATACAGGTTTTTGAATTACTACATTGAATGATGTAGAGTGAGTGTGATCAATTCAAGCAGTATTAACATAAACCAGTTGGACTGTGAAATTTCATGAGGATTTTGATGCTGATGGGAAACTATAACTGTAGTGTTCAATATAAGGGATTAGCCCATACATGTTAATATTGAGCAGCGGTAATGTCTCTGTTGCAAAATATCAGTACTGTGGATTTGATTCTCAGACAGCGTTTGAGCTCAGTGTTCATTGTTAATTAGTCTCTTTGAAAAAACTCAAATCGTGTTGGATGTATGGAAATAAATTATGTTAATATCACTAAATTAAATTACATGGAACCGACATAAGCATGAAAAGACACTAGCTTTTTTGCCTTGGACAGGAATCACTCTGATATTTGTTAAAGCTAACCATCAGCAGACTGGCTTGATTCCAGACTATGGTGGTGTGTTGGCTGTGGTTTTGGGAGATTTTCATGGGTGGAGATGAAATGAAGCTTTGGAGGAGCAGAAAATCGAGTGGAAATTCAGATCCACCAAACCTCAAATAATCAACATCAGCTATAAACATCCATCTAGCTTCAACACACTGGCACACATGTATATATGTAAACACACCCTATCAGATTCAAAATGGTATTAAACACTGATGATATATAAAGAGCAACTGTGAGCTCATTGTGTGGAAGATGTTTAGCATTAATGCAGACTTGCTTCCTTTGAGTTCATTTGGGATTCTTTGACTTATGTCCCAAGCAGCCAGTGTCAATGACTAACATGTATTGTGTCATGTGTCAGTGTAGAAAGAATCTGGGAGGTTTAGTAGTCTTTTGGGTCCACATGAACACACACATCTGCTCCAGCTGGTGTGTGCTTCATTCATTTAGCCAACAGAGCAGAACAAAGCTGTGCATGAACATCAAAACCTGCCAGACAATAGCGAGAGCGCTCATCTCTGCAGCCTCTCCATGGTGACTAAATACAACACACTTGCAGGTAGCCAAATCAAAATGATCGAACCACACAGCCCCATCAGCAGCATTTAATTAGCCTGGTATTTACATGTGATGAGTGTAATTGAAGAGTCATGTCAACAAGTCAAGCATTTTAAACTGCCATTGTTCCTCCAGCTTCACTTACACTGATTGCAACTTTGACCTGTGTTACTTTATATCCTAACTAATTAACATCTTTAATTAATCATAAATTCATCTGCAAACTTTAATATATTTTTTACATTTTTAATGTAACATTTATTATTACTATATCTTCTTAGGAAAGCATAACAAATTATATATGTTTATAATGTGTAACAATGTTCAGGTCATCCAATGGAAAGACCAAGACCAATATTTGTTGTGCTGCAAATGTACAAGAGGGAGCGTCTGAGTCTGAATTTATAAGGTGAACTGCAACAATTTGGATTCAGCATTACATGACATTTGAGATGTATCAGGAAGAGGAATTATATATCCAAATGCCTTCAAGCAGGAGGACCAGTTGTAAAGTTTAAGGATTATGCACTAGTGTCATATCACAAAGGTCCAGATTTCCCTGTCCTGACACACCTACTGAACCTGGTGAGCTCAGGTGCATTTGATCCAGAAAAGTTTCACCTTAACCATCAGTCCAGATCTGTGGTTATTTGGATGTTAGTGTGGCCTCTCACATATGTGTCTCATCCTGCTGTGAATGTAAGGGTTCCAGCTGTCCCATTTGTGACTTGTAGTGCTTCCTGGGTAGAGATCAGGATTGCTCATCCTCTAATCTCTTATAATTATCACATTAGTACTGCTAGAGCTGGCTGCAAGCACACCTTTATCCCTCACATTCTGCTCACTGATTAACAATGGATGTTCATCAGATTGCACTGACCTTGTTTGATCTCAATGCAGCTATTTTATCATGTATTGTTCATTCTTACCAGAGGCTAGAAAAATGGATTTCCACCTGTTTTGAAGGTGCCCGTATTCAGCATTGAATTTATTTGTGATGCCACACTCCACAGTTGTGGTTATTGATTTATATGAAAGAATTCACTCTGGGCTTTAGGAAATTTATTCTATTGTGGCAGTTGTATACTGTGTTTCTAAACTTAAAATCTTTAGTTGTGCATTCCCTTTAATCTCTACTGATTTTATTGTAGTGAAAATAACTCCTCTTTCCAATTGCCCTGCTCACTAGCATCAAACCACAGAGTCACAATACTCTGCATACCTTTTTGGTTACTCTTGTACATACAATGTACATAATACATAAATTAGCACTACATATATATATATATCTACTGTAGCTATCGCTATTGTTTAACTTATTGTTTAACTTTATAATAAAAGGTAATTTTGACCTTTTCTTTGGCAAATATTCGAAACATGGTTTAAAAGGCTTAACATGGTTCTAATAACAATTATTAGAATTGTCAAGCTGGTATTCATGTTTAAGTACTTGTGCGTTCTTGTCATTCCTTTCTACAGCTTGCAGAAATCAGACCTCTTCCACAGAAAACAACAATGCGTACAGTTCCAGAATAGTGCAACTAATAAACCCCTATTGTCCAGAGATATGAAACCCAACGACGCTACAGCCATCCATGTGAACATTGGGTGAAAGGGAAGACTTTCACGCTCTGCTGTCAATCACAGTAACAGTACCTGTCAGCATCTGTGAGTTCACGTATGTGGAAGCGGTCAGATAACATTTCGCTCTGAGCATGTTACAATGCCATGTGAAAGAGCAGGAGCAGCAGTTTAAAAATATATCACAGCTGGCTTTATGAGTTTCAGCTTTACTTATGTGTTGCATGTAAATTGGCTGAACAATACTGAGCTGGTCTCTAAATACATTTGAAATTATTATAATGGAAAATAACCATAATATTTGTTTTAAATGTAAAAATTTTACTACAAGAATCAGCCATGACCAAAACATTATTATGCTTTTTTTTTATTATTATGTCTTACTTGCTGATCAGTTCCATGCTGGATAGGATATTTGGGTTAGTGTGCGTTTGGAAAGTAAAAAAACCAACAGGCTCTTCTCGAGGTGTAGGGACATACACAGACATATTCATTAACACGGTTTATTAGCCACAAAAGCATTTGTGCAAAAACATTCTTATTACAGCCATGTGTAACTTTAATACCTTTATTATTCAGAGCCCTCATTATTTTAGAGTATGACTTAGGAGGTTGGAAAGACGATTTATACTTTGTATGATTCTGCTTTCACAGATCAGTGAACATGAGATCTGTGCATGTCTTTTAGCTGAGTCTGGGCAATGTCACTCAGTTGATTAGAGGCTATTAACTCAGGTACGGAAGGAAATGCCATAACAGGGAGTCATCTGTCTTTGTGCACTATTCCCTTTTCTCACAGTATCCCATTGATACAGACATGCTTCATTCTTATACAGGAAGGTAAAGACTTTGATGCTATGGGAGAGGGAATTCACTTTTCTTGCCATCAAATGAATTTATAAATCCCTACTAAGGATTTGTATGAAAATCGGAACGAGGCAAATTCAAGGAAGCTGATGTGACTTGCTACCACATATCACAAATGATATACCAGCTGTCCTAGCTCATTTCCTTGATGTGAGACAGAATCTGTCTTGGGTTGTCTTTGCAGCTTGCATGGCAGATATAGTCAAAGGATAGATATAGTCAATATATATTTCAGCATGTTTGCTTGTATTTTAGAACAAACAGGAAACTTAAACACTGACTTTAACATTGTTGATCATAATATTTTACATTTTAAATGATCTTGTTGTAGGACCCTTAATGTTCTCATTTTAAATCCAACCTGACTGCCATACAGTATGCAGTATGATTCCTTTCTTCCTGCTTACTCCATGTACAGTTATCTGTAAGTCCTAAAACAGTGCTGCAAACTGTTTCTCAAACAAGATATATTGTAAAAGCGTGGATAAAAAGAAATTCTTTTAAAATCTGCTATAAAACAGAAATACCAATGTTGGGTTTACCCACAATCATGTTAATGGCTAGTCTTGGAAACCGAAAGCTACAATTGAGGGCTTGGTGTAAAAATAAATGCTGATTTACTATTTCATCGCCATGTAAATAACATCTATAAAACTGCATATTATAATTTGATAGACATAGCCAATATAAGAAAGGCTGATTGCCCATGATTATGATGAAAACCTAGTACAATGGTTTGAAATCTCTAGATAAGACCATTGTAATTTATTGCTGGTTTGCTGCCCTGCTCTTTCTTTGTCATCTCCAGCTCTTTAAGTAAGTGTCAGTCTTTGTCCTTACCATAAACTGAAATTCACCGCATAAAAAATATCTAGATGTAGTGAGTTCCTCATTGACTACAAAGTCTTGATTATGATGTACAAATCTCTAAATGGTTTAACTCCAGCTTTTTATGCTTCTCTCATGAAGTATAACCAGTTCACAGATGTAAAAATATTCAGATTTACAAAGGTATTTGTATCTGTGTCATTTTCTGAGATAAGACTATTTTCTACATTGAAGATTCTATGCTGATGGTATGTAGATACTGTACCACAAACACATTGGGAATGTGAAAGTGTGCATAAATAGCTGGACCTGATCCAGTGTTTCAAAACTGAATAAAACTACAAAGAAACAGCTTTAGTAAGAAATCATCTAAGACCTTTATTGTTAGAGTGTAATGGTTCTAATTTGTGTTTTATAGTTGTGCATTTTAAATATAAAATAATGATAGAATGATTCAGTTGCTGTGAATAAACTAACAATATGTGTGTATGGTCTTTTTTCCATTATAAGGAAGTTTAATTGTCATTCTTTTGTAATCACACACACTATAGGAGCAGCGAATTGAGATTAAGTTAATAAATACTGGAGTGTTTCTATTACTGACGTATTTTATAGATTGTTAAAAACATAGACCACAATAACTGTCCCATAATTTAGAAGATAAAATAATCAAGAGGCAGAATTCTCACTAAGCTTTTCTCAATAGACATGTGATGTGTCAAAATGGCAAGCTGTTATGCAGCCATGCTCCCTGTGGGCTCCTTCTGGGTGATTGGATAGCTGCATGGGCCTGTGACAGCATTACTGCTTCTCTCTAATCGACAGCTGCAGGCTCATTGTCCCAGCAGGTCTCTGTACTGCCAATCAACCACCGGTAATCAGAATATCAGTTGTAGTGTGGATTTAGAGCCTGGACCTTTTCAAGCAAATGCTCTATACTGAATATTTAAGAACAGTGCAATGGGGTAATGTAGTATATTTCAAAGTGCTGCAACAAATCTGTAATAAAATGATATCTGCATAAAGATTTTGTTTATGGGTACAAGCTTTTTATAATAGGCATTCAATTTGTGTAGTAATAGTACAAGAACATGTTTGTATTTCAACCCATTGAATCTATAATCAATGTCAAAGTCAACTTTAAAGGTCTTAAATCTTTTTTTTATTATTATTCAACTAATTTTTTCAAATTCTAAGAGAAAGAGCTGTAACATTGAGTTTGGATTTGAACAAAATCAGAGGTACTGATGGACACTATAAAATGTAGTAGTGTAATTGATGCTTTGGGACAGTTTTCTTTCTGGTGGTCCAAAGAGACTCAACATATTTCAGCTCAAACCCTGCTTGCATGTGCCAGGAGGTTTAGACTTGGCCATAGACAAAGCTTTCAACATGATGATGAGCCAAGAATGACTTCAATTACACAGTAACAAAGAAACAGCTAAAGAAATGCAAAATCACCGGTTTGCAATGTCATCAAGTTTACCACTTATTTTGGTATATGTCATTTGTTTGGGCTTCGTGGAATTACATTGTTTATTTCTCTTTATGCCAAGAGACACGGTTGCAGCTTCAGCGAGTACATAATGTGTCTCTACTCCTCCTACGCCTTGTTTGTATTCCCATTTTATGTTACCTACTAACTGAAAGAGAATACACCCTGCTATGAGACATGGATACTACAAGAATCCACCCTGCTAGGAATTAGCTGCTGGCTCATATGCTTTGCTTTCTAATGTGATTTACAGAGAAACTCAATGTCTTGCATATGTCTGTGCTTCTTTATTGCTTCTACAAACCCACACTACTGCAATATCAGGTTAATGAGTTACATGGGATTAATGTAGTTCTGAGAGCAACAACAAACTCTCTCTCTCTCTCTCTCTCTCTCTCTCTCTCTCTCTCCCTGTCTCTCTCTCTAGCCGTTGTTTTAAAGGGTTGCCACACCTTGAACTGAGCTTGAAAGTGCGGTCATGTTGTTTGAACATAAAATAAGGCTCCTGTTCTCTTCACTTTACTTGGAAGACGGTGTCCTTGACAGGGCTTAGTCATGTGTGCATGCGCATGTGAATGAGGGAGTGTGCAGGGTGATTTGTGTGTGTGTGTGTGTGTGTGTGTGTGTGTGTGTGTGTGCACGCACGCACGCAGTGTCACAGCGCCAACCTGCGTTGTAAATATGGAGTGATTCATCTGGAAGAGAGACAAGGCAAGCATGTGTGTGCAAAAGTCCATGTGGGTTTATTCAGCTGATAGATTATGATCTGTTCGCATCTGAGTCATCTACAGTGTATTTTCCAATTTATGCATGACTGTGTGTTCCATGTTGTTCATACACTGTAGTCACACATTACTGTACTATTTACTGTACAAACATCCTGTATATCACAGGGTCAGCTGAAGATTTGAGTCACTGGTGTAGTTTTATTCCTGTTACAGTCCGGCTGTAATGAGTTCTAGTGTTAGTATGTTAGTGAGGTGATTTTCAGCCTGATTGATGTCATCTATTCTGATTATTCATTCATCAATCATACTTTTTGAAATCCTGAGAATTTAGAGTCATCTGTCCTCTGTTTTACTATTTAATCTAGAGGTCTTTCAAACGCAGCTGTTCACTACTTATTTAGTATTGTTTCAGAAGGTTTCAAGGATGGAAAGCCATATGTGTGTATGTGTGTAGGGTATTTTCCTTCTAATCATCCAGACCAAATTCAATATACACAAAATAAATTTTTTTAATGAAAAGACTAAACACTGATGCTGACTAGCACTTAACACTATGATTACTATGAACACTATGAGTGATGCAGTCACATTTAAACACTGAGAAATGTAATAACCTTGTTCCATTTTGGTCTATAGTTATCATAAACAGAGTTCTATGATATTGTGTGTTGTGACACCGTACCATATGGCATCTTTGGGATAAGTGTGTGAATGTTACTACGTCATGGGACAATTAAATGCAGCTAAGCTCTTTTTCAAAAGCCTTCATTTCCTTTTTGTCTTCAAGCTTATAAATAACAAGTGCTGCTGTAAGTAAATGAGATATTTTGGGCTGTGTTAAAAAGATCAAGGATTTATCACTGTGGATGTCCAAAGATTTTCCTGCCAAGCTCATAAATGCACAGATGCTCTAAAAACATTCATAATATCAATGTGTTCATCTATCATCCATGTGTTTCCTGTTAGTATGTGTTCTTCTGCATTGTTCAGCATGCTCACAGTATCAGTGATTGAGTGTGTTTAAGGCAGATGTAAAGCGTAATCAAGTGGACATGGACTCAGTGTTCTGATGTCAGAAAAAACACGTGGTGGAAGGCTAACACAGGTGTGTGTGTGTGTGTGTGTGTGTGTGTGTGTGTGTGTGTGTGTGTGTGTGTGCATGATTTTATATAATGGGACTGATTGTGGGTACATTTGGCTTCCCCCATTTACATTTTTTTAAAAAAAACACACACAAGAACAAGCAGGTTTCCTTTAGTTTACTGAAATGAAGGTTATTATTAAATTTAAATGTAAGAATGGCATTAACTAGATCAATAATAATGGCTAACCGTTCTCACATGTGTGTGTGTATGACCTGTTGCGTGTTCAATTTATGCATGTATTTGTAATTTTTAGAAGCTTTATTGTGGCAACATAGGGGTGTGAATATGATATGACGTGCTTTACTTCATGGTCCTGGGCTTGATCCTGAACTCAGGTTGTTCTGTTGATTGGTGTTCCGTCGCCTCCCACCACTTACAACCATGTAGCTGCATTGCCTATGCTACCTTTCCTGTGCTAGGTGTGAAAGTGTGTGTCTGGAAATGGACTAGTCACATCCAGGGTATATTTCCACAGCCCTCTGTTCTCCCAGGCACAGGAATAGGCTCTGGATCCCTTTTGACTCTGACTGGAATAAACAGTAACTGAACATAAATAATCAAGAGTTATTCGTTTTTTATGCTGTCTGTTGTTTTTTGTTATGTTGATTATTTTATTACATAAAGATAGATATAGCATAGATAGATATAGCAATGTAACAGCGTAAATCTCAGCGTCTTTTATCAGCTAAACTAAATCTTCCTGAGCTACAGTACAATTATTGAGCCTGCTACAAATCCAAATTAGCTCAATGGTGACATCTTGTGGAACAACATGTGAACTACATTAATGGTAGTCGCTTTTACATGCAAAACAACAATTTTACATCCCTCTTGTTTTCTGGCTGAAAATAGTACTTTTGTTTTATCCTGTATCTGCAAAAGAGAATTTATTATGTTTAAACATTAACAATACTCATTTAAAGATGTCCTAAATGGCATGGCAACTGAGTCTGCTGGCTTTAAAACAGATTAACCTTTTAAAACCCTGAAAAAGATTCATTGGTCTATTTATGTGAGTGTGAGCGTTATTAGTGAAGTTATGACTCGGTGGGATCAGAAACCCAGGTAGCAAATAGAATAAAAAGTCCTCTACTGCAACAATTGATTTATGTAGTTATTATGATTAATGTTCCTTTTCCAGACTTGGTCAACCAGGTTGAATTAAATAATTGAATTGAATTGAATTGAATAAAAGTACTCCTTTGTTAATGTTGGCCTAGCACTGAGTCAGCTTTGAAAGTTGTCAGCACAATGGTGTCTAGGAAAGGCCAAACTAGCCACCTAGATAGCAAACTAACATTGGAACACTATTTAGTTTGCTAGTCAAACAGCTATGACAAGACCTGAAATAGACAACATTGACCTCATACAGAGTTGGAGAAGCAAATAAAGGAGACCATCATGTACATTTACATTTACAGCATTTGGCAGATGCCCTTATCCAGAGCAATGTACAAAAGTGCTTTTAAGTCTCTGTCATTGAATACATTAACTCTGGTTTCTCACCAGGCAAAAACACAAAGGCTACATAGTGAAAGATTTTTCCAAAGATATTGGCCAAATACCAAAACAAACAGCTGGAGACATGTTTTAAGCAAGCTGCACTCCTACCAATATTCACTATCCTACAACTATTCATTTCATTTGCAGAAATTAATAGTTAATTTTTGATTGATTTTTAATGTTAATTTTAATCTTTGACTGAAATTTTTTAATGTATCAAATGTAATGTAAATTGAAAGCTTGTGTGGTAAACAGATATACTGTAGTATCACCATTAGCACGTGTGGAAACAGATTTTTGTAAATGCTTTAACAGCAGTTTTGTTTATTTGGGTTTAATTTAGTGATCAGAATGTGATCCAGATAAACTAGCTAAGCAGGTAAACATAGCATGGATTAGCACATTGTATTTTGCTTTGGTTGTTTTTTGCCTGCTAAGCAGGGAAAACTAACTAAATAAAGGCAAATAATTTAATAAAGGGTCTTTGTTTCCAACCAATCAAGAAATGAATGGAAACATCGCCTGAAAGACACCAGTGTGTTTCCTCTGAGTACTAATGCATGTAGTTGTTTATGTGTGTGTACTATATGGGGGCAAGCAGCTACCCAATGAGGAGACTGATGACTTGTATTGCTCTATTGTAAGTAGCTTGAGATTTTAAGAGTTTTCACTGTTAAAACAGTAATACAGATTGTGGGAATTTTTAAATTATTATTAAAACCAAAATTATTCTACATTGTCTGTTAAATTCATTTAGATAAAAAGTTATTTCATGGCTTTAACCAAGTGCAATTTTTACAATTTCTTTTACAAGGCAACTCACAAATACCCACAAATGTAATTTTAAGCTTTTAAAATAATTTGATTTGCTAAACCAGATCTGTATCGTTGTGGCTCAAATCATATTACTACCAGTGATATTGCTACCAGTATTATCCAAACACCACGACTTGCTCTAAGAGCAATCATACTTAACAGCAGTGTTACTCTGTCTGAATGGAGGGGGAAAAGTATGACTCATAGTCCTGTTGTGTAATGGTTTATTTGATTCAATTCAAACTGCTTGAACTAATGGGACAAAACATTTCTATAAACTGTAACTCTTCTCTTAGACTGGCCAAAACTGAAAATATCTAGTTCCCTGAAGCAGACTGAAGCCGGTTTAGGACAAAAATAGAACACTATCAATATCCCGCACAACTCACAGAAATGTTTTGCTGTTTTACTGTCATTGCTAAGATGGTGATAAGTTCTGGAGGATTTTTCATTGTGAATGTTGATACTCTAATCCCCAAAGTATGTAAGGGGTGTCTTCCGTGTTTTTTATGTACATTTAAAAAACATAAAATAAAATAAATAAATAACAGAAGAAACTCTGCAAGGGCCTAGCTTAATGATATGTTTTGGGCTATTAAGGAAGAAATTGATTCAGACAAAACCCAAGGAGACAGGGAGATCAGGATCAAACCAGAGACCCTGGAGATGTCCATGGCCAGCCTCACTTGTCTTGACTAATCTGTAACCTGTTACTGCAGGTTAATGATGACTAATAACATCCAACTATTTATAAACATGAGCTCATTAAAATATTAAGATTAACAACACTATTAAATTTTGATACTATTTTATAATCAGTTAATTTATAAACCTTGTCTAATTATTTGTGCATTCTTGCTAGAAAGTAGTTATAAGGCATACAATGGTTTTGTAACGATATTAAGGAAAGCATGCTTTCAGAAGCACATTAGCGACATCTAGTGTTCCATCTAATAAACAAAGTCCTTGCTAATGATGCTGGCAATTTTAAGAATGCAGTCAGAGCATTTCTGAAGATTGCTGTGTCCTAATTAAAAAAATAAAAATAAATAAAAACTCCATAGGCCACACACTTATATACTTTCCACCAGACATTCCTGCATATATATTATCTACAGTTTTTTTTAGTGGATTGTAATTTCAAACTCTTTATGCGATTGAACTCAGTTCTAGGCATTGTCATTGCCATCTGTCCTTCATTTTCTAGTCTATAGTCATCCTTGTACAATGTCCTTGACTTAGCCTTCGCATGTATCGAATCTACATCTTAAATTGGATGTCTTCTCCCAGGGATAGGTATTTGAGATATTGTTAGGCCAGTGGATGTTGAAGATGGTATTTGTTGAAATTCTGGTTAAGAACCTTGGGGATGTTCCAGATTTCTCACCTGGAGAGAAACATAACAACATGATTTAGTTTCTAAAGCTTCTCGCTTATGCTCCAACAGCTTCTTTACATGGTGGCATTCAATCATCACAATGCTTTAAAGTGTAAGTAAACTGTTATTTCTTTTACCGTACTGTGCTATGTTAAAAATTAAATAAGACTATGTAAGAGACATAAAGTTGGTAAACTCTCTCTGTCACTCACTTCTACCTCATCTTTTGACCTTTATTGTTTCATGGGTTGTAGTTTCGGATATTTATTTTGCTGCAATGCTCAGAGTGAAGCTTTATGTGTATGTTCAAGGCAACTGGCTTTCTGTTCTGTTTTTTTTTAAACATAGATTAGGTAGGAGTTATGTTCAAAATTTTAGAGTAACAAATGCCAAAATGCTTGAGCCACTAACTGGCATGCAAACTTGTGTGTTGTGGTTACTTGCTGGAAGGTAACTTCACCGCTTAAGTATTCAATCCTTACCTCTGGCTGCAATCTGTAAAACCCAACATTCTCAAAGCTGCTGTAGAGATATAGATATATATGGAGTACCACCTTCACCACTGCAAAAAATCAAAATAAAAAAACAAAAAATATGTTTCAAAGAGAAGTAAGACACATTTATACCGAGATGAGATGTCCACCATTAAAATGTAAAAGCAGAACCGATCAGATCCTCCATTTTGTTTGAAAACAAATGTTCTGAGAGAAAACAACCTGTTGGTCATGTAGGACTTCAAGGGCACACTCCTGTTGGATTAAAGCGAGAAGAAATGGTTAAAGGCCTTTATCCAGTCATGTTCTGAATCAGATGTTGGATGGTTAGCATGTCTCAGATCTCTGAGGGTTGAGACCTCAGGTTAGGCCTTGCATGCCTACATGGAGTTGCTGTCCGTGATTTGTTTCCTCAGTGTACTCTGTATTCTTTCCCCATTCCAAAGACATGTCATTTATGCTGATAGCATCTCTGTAATTCAGAAAAAAGTTACAAATTTGAAGACTAAGATGGCCTTTGCAAAACACTGAATCTGTATTATTATCTCAAGTTTTTAAGACAGGCAAGAATGACACCCCCCCTTTTCTTTTTTTTTTTCCTTTTTTTTATTGTTTATTGTTTGTTGCCTTTTTGGACTCCTTTATCATTTGTAATGTTGGCTCCCATTTAAAACAGTTCGGCTCAAGCCCAGCCATTTTTAGGCTCATGATTGAGGACAATGTCCCATCCAGAGACAAGCTGTTTTGTGCTGAGGTTTTGTTCAAACCGACCATCAAAAATACCCTCTTGGCATCAGCATTAGGATTTGTAGGCACTAAAACCAAGACTACATGTTCTGAGCAGGTGCTGTCAGTGAACCGGGGCCCCCCTGAAACCATCTCAGGGCCCCCAGTTTGAGAACCACTGGCCTAGTCTACTTGTTCTGAGCGGCTGTTTTCAGTGAACCGGGGCCCCCTTGGCACCATCCCAGGGTCCCCAGTTTGAGAACCACTGTCCTCAAAATAGATTAACCTTTGAAGTGTTAATTGAAAATAATCCATTATTATTATTATTATTATTATTATTATTATTATTATTATTATTATTATTATTATTATTATTATTATACAATTTAAACAAGAAAATACAACAAATTCAAATGCAGTATAAATTGATTTCAATAAAAACAACATTGTGTTATGAAAAAATTTATATAGTATTATAAATTATATATATATTATATTATATTATATTATAGAATAGAAGCCTCTATTTTGTCACATATATATTACAGCATAGTGAAATACTTTCTTCACATATCCTAACTTTTGGAGATTGTGGTCAGAGCACAGAGTCAGACATGATACAGCATCTCTGGAACAGAGAGGATTAAGGGCCCTACTCAAGGGCCCAACAGTGGCAGCTTGGCAGTGCTGGGGATTGAACCCTGATCCTATAATCAACAACAGAGAGCCTTAATCACTTGCCCACCACTGCCCTTTTGCCTTACAGCAAAAGTCTTATCCTAGCTCTTATTTCAGCATTTCAAACATTTCTGCCAGTTTCATTCATTAAAGTATTTGATCTTTTCAGTAATTTCACACGTCATCCTTGAGTTATAATGAATTATAGTTCTCGTGTAATTTCAAAGGCTCTTTGCTCTCCAAAGGTTCTACATAGAAAGAATTTTTGGGAAAAGGTTCTATTGCCCAAGTACAGAACCCCAGAGTTCTGTATATAGCCTTAAGGAACCTTTTTTTAAGCGTGCATGCCCTGCAGATAGCAAGTCCTAAAAAAGCTGTCAAAATATATTTTTGTTCTGACATCATGTATCAGGATTGTGTAGTATATATTTTAGATGAGGTTTTTTTGCATATAAAAAGCACTTGACATTTGCAAAGAAGTTTGTATCTTTCTCCGAAGGCATGAAATGTGAATCTCTGTTGCTCTGTTCTGTTTATAGATGAGAGTTTTAATCAAAATAAATGGTAGATCACAAGACAGAACAACTCATGATGAGCTGAGCCTAGGGTTTAGGTGAATTAAGGCAAACCTCATGGGAAGCTGAGGGGTGTTCTGATTAAATCATTGTTTATCAAATGTTTCACTGCAGTTAACAGGACAGAAGCAACACTTCTGCAGGATTAGAGCAAAAAACAGACGAAGGCTTTGAGGAAGTATGAACATTTGACAAGGTAAAGATCAGTCATGTTTATGTCAGCAGTGGGTTTTACTGCATCCACCAGTCTGTCAATTGTCCATTCAGTGCAGCAAAATCCTAAGAGACATGATATTAATTTGAATATTATATCCATGAGCATGTTGTCTTTGTGACTAGCATGTTTACCTCAAAACTCAGAGGATGGGGGTTGAGACCTGAGGTTAGGCCTTGCATGCATGGAGTTTTCATGTTCTTTCTGTGCTTCGACAGTTTAATCTGGGTACTCCAGTTTCCTCAACCAGTCCCACGGCATGTGTTGTAGGCTGACTGGCATCTCTAAATTGTCCGTACTGTACAAACAGGCGTGTGTGTGTATGTGTGTGTGTGTGTGTGTGTGTGTGTGCACCATTTTACCCTGTGATGGGTTGGTACTCTGGTCATGGTTTCCCCCTCCTTGTATCCTGTATCCCCTGGGATAGACTCATATTTGCAAAATTGCAAATGACTCATAAGTCTACAATTATGATGATCATAATGTGATCAGATATTTCAGATGGTGCTATTAGATTTGTTAGTGGTCTACTAAACCCTTCTAGGCCTCTCACCATGCCTGGGTTTTATTGTACCACTGTTGTTATGACAAGGATGCATTTTACTGCAAAGCAAAATTTAGTGTTATGAAACTACAAAATGTGTGTGCGTTTTTGTGTGTGTGTGTGTGTGTGTGTGTGTGTGTGTGTGTGTGGTTTCTACAAAATATTATACTAACTGCGGTTCTTGATATAACATGCCTTTTATTGTTATATTGCTATAATACAGTTCTACATTAGAATGTGGATGAGAACTTTTGGGTTTGTGTGTGTCCTTATATAGCACACAATATCTTGTTCTTTCTGAACACCTTGCCATTTCCTCATCCAGTCTTCAGTCACCAATAACGCATTTCTCTCCTTAAGTCATGTGATTTCAGACATAGTGGAAGCTTATCTTCTTTCAAACAGGAACCAAGAACAGCAGGGTGCTGTTAAAGAGATGCTAGAGAACTAAAACAATAAAAAATTGCCTAAAGTGGGAGGTTTAGTGCATTAACCTGTCAGAGGCCAGACTCCAGTATCTGTTTAAATAGCTTATTTCTTTTTAAATGGCTGATTCTAGTGATATAGATTTGTAGTTTGGTCAGACATTTATTTGCGATAAAATAAAAAGCAGGTAATAGTATTATCTATACATTTATTTATTGACTCCCGTAGCTGGTTTGCTGTATAAATGGTTTTATGTATATGTTTTACCATATAAAGAACAAATGTATTATTTTACATAGATCATTTAAAGGCTTAAGGGGCAAGTTAAACTTTGAATTTATGTTGTTGTCTAGTTACCACAAGCAAAATGTTTAATTAACACACACACACGTAGGCACACACATACAGACACACACCCCACCATCAGACACAAATGTACCACAAATGTTCTAAACTGTCACATATTCCTGTCCTTCCAATGACATTCAGTCCCCACCAACAGAGAGAGAGAGAGAGAGCGTGAGAGAGAGAGAGAGAGATTGATTATACACACTGTACATGAATGACAAAATGACCACAGAATTTGAAGACACAAATATTAGTAATGTAAGTTATGTAGTACTAGCTTTGGACTTCTACAGTAGGCCAGCACTTTAACAATCAGACAGAAAGGTAGCGAGGTATTTGGAAAAGTAGCACACTGTCCGTTTCCATGAGCTTTGCATCACTTCCACCATGCTAATCAGATCTACAGTTCGAATTAAAAAGGATCTAGGTCATGGTTGTCAAGTGTACGTGCAAAAAATAACTTGAACTTTTCCCACAAGGATGCCATATTCCAAATTAGCTATAGAGGTTAGGCGGTTTGGGCAGAAGAGTATTACAGTCTGCCCATGAGAGAGGGTGGAAATAGGACACTTTTACTCTGAGGACGATACATCGGGCCTGCCCACAGGAATACTGAAATAAATTACCACAGATATTTAACAGTACTGTTGGGTGTCTGTTCTCTTTGTGGACTGGTCCAAATTGGAATCATATGCAGGGTTAATTAGTGCCTCTGGTATGAGGAAATAGACACGCTCACTGTTTCGGCTGAACAGAGGCGCCCTGAGGATGGAAGAAAAAAAGAAAGCGGAAGAGCTTTCTATTTTCTGATGAACCTGATTTTGCTGAAAATTAAAGGTTTTTCCCTGCAGCAGTGAGACTGTAACACATACTAACACTCAGGCACAAAGCAGTGGCTGTTCGAAAACAAAGGCTTGGTCCTGGCTTCATAAGAACTCACATCCTGATTTGTGGAGCAGGAGATTGTTTGTTTTTCCAAAGCACTCTATAGTGTGTGTGTATGTGTGTGTGTGTGTGTGTGTGTGTGTGTGTGTGTGTGTGTGAGATAAAGAGTCAGGGTGCAGCAGGAACCAAATTTAGAATGACACTACTAGCAAAACACTTAACTTACCACACATTGTAATAAGAAGGCTGATGCTGTCATATATATGTGTTAACAACGTAATAAATCATACGAGTACAAGTTTGTTAGAATTGCAAGATATATGCATAAGCCTTAAAAATGCTGATTCACACGTTTTTTTTAGAAGTGTCGTTATCGTGTTTTTTCCTTCGTCTATTTTTGGCAAAGTGAATTTGAGCAGTAGAAGGAGAAGGGTCAAAGTTCACATTTTTTTCTCCCAGACTGGAATTCCTCCATCATTTTTTCCATTACCCAGAGCGCTAGGGGAGGGCTCTGAGGCCCAGTCGGTGTGTGCTATCAGCCAATGGAGCAGAGACGTTCAAACACACATGCATGCATGCACGCACAAACACACTCTTCCCCCACTTCCCCCTCCTCTGTGTGTTTCCCACTGGGATATCCTGTTCAGAGCCAGTAGTGTAGTATTTGCAGGAGCTGATGGAACACATTACCTGTGCATGTTATCAGCCCCCTGGATTTTTACTGCGTTTATTTTTAGACCCATTTCCACTGGTGCGTGTGTGTTTTCCCCCAACTGTTTCTCCCAGCAACATGCAGAAATCCACACAAAGCCACATTACAGCCTCAGAAACAGTACGCTGATGTAAACAGGGAAATGTGACCATTTTTCTTTCCTTATTAAAGCTGTCTAGGGCCAATTTACTTTAGATTTCGACAAATAACAATTTGGTAATCATTTAACAAGCTGGACCTGTTAGAAAAAGCTTTCCCTTTCTGCACGTGAAAAAGACTCAGGAATGGACCCAGTGCATTAAATGACAAATTAGGAATAACAATATTTTATGAGGTGCTTCTAAACTTGGATCAAATGTTCTCTCTTGCGGTATGATGCTGCATATATGCAAAACAAGAGTAGATTGAGGGTAATAACAACAGTAACTACCCCACTGCAACCCCAACCCACCCACTCACACACACACACACACACACACACACACACACACACACACATTCTCTCTCTCTCTCTCTCTCTCTCTCTCTCATTGCACTGCCAGACACAGCTGTGGGCACTCTGAATAACTCGTTGCAGTGTGATTATGTCTCACTCTCCATTTCAGAATCTCAATGAGGCATGCTGTAAACATTAATGCTATCTCCACTAGAATGACCATCCGTCTGAGGGAATTATCAATAGCCTACTTTATTCCTGGTCTTTCCTAGGTTATTCCTTTTTTTCTTGGAGTAATTTGTCCGCTGCTGTGAGCCACTCATATTCAAAGAATCAGACTTTGTTGTATTGTGTTGGGATGAAGAAATTGGGATGAAGAAAACCTAGCATTTTAACTTGAATGTTCTTGAGCAGACATATCACAGTCTGTTCTTGCTAGCTGTAATAACAATGGAAATACATGGATTAGCATAACTCTATGCACTGTAAATCATGATAGAATTTATTCTTTATTTCATCTCCTCTTATCTCCAATTGCTATGACAAGTTTTGAATAATGAACTCAAGTTTATAAGTAAATCAATAAAAATAACATTTACTCCATTGTCTTGATTTGAAACGGAGATTAACTTGAAGTTGAGTTTACTCATGTTTTTAAGGCAGCACGTGAACTTTCATTTATTTATATATATATATATATATATATATATATATATATATATATATATATATATATATATATATATATATATAAGCTTTAAATCAATGGATACATTTTGGAAAGAAATTTTAAATCTAAATTTATACCCTCTAATGAGAAAAACTCAAGAGAAGACCCATCCTCATTCGGCGGAATATTGTGATTATAAATTATTTATCTTTTAAAACTCTATATTATATAAGCTGTACTATATTGTTGTTTTATGTAGAACCATTGTCCTGGAGAAACAGCTATATATGGTTGAAATGACAATAAAAGCTTGTTGACTTCATTCATTCATTCATCTTCTACCGCTTATCCGAACTACCTCGGATCACGGGGAGCCTGTGCCTATCTCAGGCGTCATCGGGCATCAAGGCAGCTTGTTGACTTATATAGTCAAAATATCTAATTTTGAAAACTCCAAACAATGACAATCCTCCAAATGCTAGAGCCTAGGGGTTAAACTAAATGGCCTCATTGTGTGAATGGATGTAATACACTGGTTTGTGCCCAGTGTTAAGAAAACAGTAAGAAAGCAAACAGAAACCTTTCATTTTTAGGAGGAGCTGGCAACTTACACTTACATTCTAGTGGAGAAGCCAATTCCATGGTTTCTTTTTAGGACAACAATCGCACCCTCCAGTGTCACCCAAATGAGGATGGGTTCCCTTTTGAGTCTGGTTCCTCTCAAGGTTTCTTCCTCTTTCATCCAAGGATGTTTTTCATACCACAGTCGCTTGGTTGAACTGAATGGTTCATACCACAGTCGCTTGGTTGAACACAGTGGTTGAACTGAATTAAATGAGTGACAGCTTCCAGATGTGGGTGCATCCAGCAATGCTACAAAGTTGAGAAAAGCTTAATGTTATGTAAATATGGAGTGAAATGGTAGCTAGTGAAGACAATCGAACGTACCTGATCCAACCAAATAACACACACTGCTTCTCCTTCATCTTGTATGAACTGATGCAGATATACAGCTGAATTATATACAAATTCCAATTCTGCCTCCAGAATGCTGATTTGTTGTCAGAAGTGAAAAGCTAATTGCGCCACCCACTGAAAACTTTACATAAACCATAAAACATTGACCAGACATTTACTAAGCCTGCATTTATATTTATGCCACTTGGCAAAAGCTTTTTTCCCACAGATTTACAAAACGTTAATAAATAACGAATGATGAATGAAAAATACATCACTATAAAGGCATCGTTCATGGACAATATAGCATTATGCATTGCTGTTTTTTTATGCATCTTACCAAAACCAAACCAAATCAAACATACAAACATACACAAACATACACACGCACAAACTCACACACAAACACACACTCAACACACAAACATACACACACACAAACAAACATACACTCACACACACAAACACACACACAAACATACACTCACACACAAACATACACAAACACACACTCACACACAAACATATACACACATACACACTCACAAACATACACACGCACACAAACAAACATACACTCATACACACAATCACACACAAACATACACAAACATATACAAAACACACACACACTCACACAAACATACACACACACATACACACACGAACACAAACATACACACACACATACACACAAACATATACACACCCCCAAACAAACATACACTCACACACACACAAATACACACACAAACATATACAAATCCTATTTTTGATCAATAAAACATCAATATGCTTTAATTCCTTGTTATTACAGAGCGTTATTAAACTCCTAACACAGACTTCTTGTGCTCTAGTTGGTTGTTCAGTATGTAAATTGCTATTCTCTGTGCGAATAGACGTGTGCTGCATAAGCGTGCAACTTAAACCACAACTCAGGTGAAAGCTTTTCCCGCACCGTCGCTTTACCCGTTCACGGAGATTCCTGCAGTCGCGTTTGCTCGCTTGCTGAGTGACAGATGTGTGTTGCCCTTTTAAGAGGCACGGATCTCCTCTGTCGCCGTGACGTCATGACAGTGAACACTCAGGCCCTCCTCCCCCCCTCCTCCTCCTCCTCCCCCCTCCACAAACGCTGAGCGGTGGTCGGAGTGCAGCAGCGCTTATGGGCGAGACGCACTTTCTGGGGTTTTAAGGAAACGCTCTCGCGCTGAAATGAACCAGAACCCGGTCTCCAGCGCGGATTGACACGGAAACTTTTGCGATGGCCGCAAAGGCGCAAAAGTAGCCGCAAGAGAGAGAGAGAGAGAGAGAGTGAGAGAGAGAGAGAGAGAGAGAAAGAGAGAAGGAAAGAAGGAGAGAGAGAGAGAGACACAGAGAGAAGGAGAGAGAGAGAGAAGGAGAGAGAGAGAGAAGGGGGGAGAGAGAGAGAAAGAGAGAGAGACACACACAGAGACACAGACAGAAGGAGAATATCTCCGCTCAGATCGCCACCGCACGCAGGCGCAGGGCTGTAGAATGAGATCCCGCTGCAGCTTCTAACGGCAACAAAACCGAGTCGGAAAACCGTTTGTTTTTGTTTTCTTTTTTCGCCGTCTCCTGATTTTCTGTCGCAACTCTGCTTCCGAGGCTGTTGTTTTGAACCGGTGAAAGATCCTAATTATGGCGGGGAAAGGGACATCACAAGGCACGGGAATATTGCTTGTGACGGCCAACGTCGGCTCTCTCTTCGAAGATGTAAGTGTGTCATGTGAAGCTTGTGCGTCTGCTCTGCTTGTGATGCTTATGTGCGTCTCCTGGTCACTTGTTCTGCAGTCTGCATTCAAGTCCTGTGCACGCGCCATCTCTCAGCTGACCTGAGCCACATGCATCTCTCTCTCTCTCTCTCTCTCTCTCTCTCTCTCTCTCTATGTGTTTATATATCCTTACATATAAATATATGTTTGATTTGATCATGCTATAGCTTGCCATCCTGACTGAGAAATTGAGAAGAGGATGCATGCTTGTGTCAGAATAGATTCTGATCTGCAGCTCTGACTTCTCCTCCCACACCTGCTCCTATATTCTGGCTAAGAATCTGGATATTTGAAAGATGCAAGTTTAGCTAGAGGAGTCGTCCCACAAACTAGAGCCATAGGCATCATCATGCCAGACTGCTGACAGATTCATGCTTTACACTGTGATACAATGCTGTTGTGGTTTCTGTCACCGGTCAGTGTAATCCAAGCTGTGAACTAAATCATGGCATTAAGTGATAAATATTTCAGTTAAGTCACTATCATGAAGTTTGTGATTGATGAGTAGTGATAGTTGTTGAGTAAATAAATAAGAGTAAAGTTTGCATGGTATGTTTTATTCGTCACGAAACTTTCTAATTTTCTAAAAACTGTAACAAAATCCTTTCTTTTTTCTTAATCGTCATTATCAAGCGATGCCTTTTTTAAAGTTGTTTAATTCTAAGGTTGGCAGAGTTTCATTATTTAAACCTTCTGGTCAGTTTATTTCCATAATTATTGCATTCGTCCATTTATCTGCAATATCTATTTTATCCTAGTCAGGGTCATGGTGGCTTCATCCGGCTTCTGTCCGAGGAACACATGGGATAGGAGTCCACAGCGTCACAGGGAACCATGCACACTTATTCACACCTAAAGGAACACAACATGGGAGGAAATCAGAGAACACTGAGGAAATGAACAGACATCTTAATCCTAATCCTAGTTATTTAAAATGAAAGTAAAAAATACAATATTTCTAGTTTGTAGAAGAGATTCTATTTGTCCGTTTTTGGTCATTTAGACATTTACCTTTATGATTTTTGGCAGTCTAACCCACATCGACTAACAGAAGCCTCTATCAGTAATGCTGATAGTGGTTGTGGCTAGAATTACAGACGTACACTTTTGCTATCACTACTGCCACGAACAGATTTCTTCCAAAAAGGGACACACTGTGACTTAAAGTTTCAGACACACTGTATTCTAACCATACAGTAAGTAATCAGAAAAATAACCTGTTTGTTCCTGTAATCTGTCTATAAAAGTGAAATCTTTTATGATCATGTGTGGACCATAGGGCAATGTGTCTTCCTGATAACTCTCAGCTTCCGTCTGTGTAACCCTGAGCACGCTGTATCAGATGTTAATGTCGTGTAAACAGTGTAAGCTGCACTCTCTCTTCAGCGTGTGATCTTTTAATGCTAATCATAGAGAGGACAACCCCCCCTTTCTTCGATCTCCAACCAAGGTTAAAAATAGTTTTGCTGTCATGACTGTTGAACTTTGGATGTCTAATAGATATTACTCTTCCCTCAGTCCGTGTTTTTTTTTTTTTTAAAGAAAAACAAAACAAGTTAACATGATATAATGTTAGAATGGCTGCTGTGCACATTTTGCTTGCACATCCACGTCACACACTTGCTGTAAGTAATCTTTGTGCATAGTGTGTTTCTGTGTGTGTCTTTGTGTGTGTCTCTGTGTGACACACACAGAGACACTGTGTGTGTCTGTGTGTGTCTCTTGTCTCTGTGTGTGTCACTGTCTGGGTTACGGTCTGTGTGTCAGTCTGTGTGTTTCTGTGTGCCTTTGTCGGTCTGTGTGTGTTTCTGTGTGTCTTCGTCTGTCTGTCTGTGTGTGTGTTTCTGTGTGTGTGTGTTTCTGTGTGTGTGTGTGTTTTTGTGTTTCTGTGTGTGTGTTTCTGTGTGTGTGTGTTTTTCTATGTGTGTGTATTTCCATTTCTGTGTGTGTTTCCGTGTGTGTGTTAGTCTGTGTGCTAGTCTGTGTATGGTGTAGGTGTGTCGTGTAGGTGTGTTGTGTATTCCAAATTACACAGAGGGAAAAAAAGCAGGTTACATGCACATCATTTTGTCATAAAACTAATTTAAACCTTTTAATCAGTGAAAAGTCTTATTTTTGTTTATTTATCCAGTGAGCATGTGTTAAGCGTGCGTCAGAAATCCTGTCCTCAGCTAGCAGGTCAGATATTCTGAACAGCGTTAAGAATTTCACGCTCCTCAGGAAATATTAATCGGTTTTCTTTAGGACAATCAGCTGATCTGGCTGCAACCCAGAATGGATTAAATCCTGCTGGAGCTGCCACCTACATGTCTTTATAGAGTGAACGGTGGCAGCTAGAATGTAATGTTCTCATATAAAGTATCAGATCAGTGTGTAGAAGGGTTTTAATTTTAGTCTGCGTATGTGTATGTGGTGCATAAAGCCACAGAGCTTGTTTGCATGAGGCAGTTATGATGGAAGAGTCTGTGTGTGGCAGAAGGATCTTGTGAACTGCACACAATTTAAGAATGGGAACTTCAAGTTTGCCTATTCAAATGTCAAGAAAATTAAGCTGCTGTGACCTGAAGTCATCTTGTATTTTGTTTCTTGACAAACAAGCAGCACGGCGAAACAATTTCCATTGCCTAAAACTGTAACTATTTATCTAATTCTGTATTTTGTTTACTTTTCATTTCATTTTATTAACTTACCGGTCACTGGTTTGCTAACCTGGCATCTGAAACATAATCATAAATTCAGTAGTCAGTCCACCAGGATAGTGAAAGCTGCAGTGTCTGATTTAACTAATCTAAAAACGAATGTAATTTTACCAAACGTCCGATCAGCTCTTAATGTGCATTGATGCAGGAGAGTCAAAATACTTCTCCTGGAGTTGTAGCTGTAGTGAAGTCAAGTCAAGAAGCTTTTATTGTCATTTTAACCATATATGGCTGTTGCAGTACACAGTGAAATGAGACAACGTTTCTCCAGGACCATGGTGCTAGCCGTGGCCTAATGGTTAGAGAGTTTGACTTCTAACCCTAAGGTTGTGGGTTCGAGTCTCGGGCCGGCAATAGCACGACTGAGGTGCCCTTGAGCAAGGCACCAAACCCCCCCAACTGCTCCCCGGGCGCCGCAGCATAAATGGCTGCCCACTGCTCCGGGTGTGTGTTCACGGTGTGTGTGTTCACTGCTGTGTGTGTGCACTTTGGATGGGTTAAATGCAGAGAACGAATTCTGACTATGGGTCACCATACTTAGCTGTATGTCTCGTCACATAAAACAAAGACAGAGCTAATGACTTAGTAAGTAAATGTTAGCCACATAAAGCTAATCTTCCTCCTCTCCTGTTAATGTCTGTTGCTGAAGCTTTGTGGTTTTGCTCTCAGCAGCAAATATTTGGCTAATCCTAGGCTGTGATGTTTACAGGTTTTGTGTTCATGTGACTGATTCTAGCACCTGAAATAACTTAATTGTTTGAGTCTTTATTTGTTGCTCGATGAAGTGCTTGTGTGAGCGTACTGCACCGTGTGCTTGCCTGAGTTAGGTAACAGTCTATATGCTGCATCGTGTAACAGTGTGTACTGCACTCCTGTCACTGGTTCCACATCCTTTTGTATTCTCGATCCCGGAAATATAGTCTCGCATGCGTTTAAGCTAATTAACCTGCCAGACTATATAATGGGTTGAAGTAAATTGTGTATCGGTAGAGACATAAATAGAGACAAACCGGCTGGGGTGTGTGAGTTAAACACTTTTTACCTGAGGCCAAAAAATTTTATATTTTCCTGTTTTGGTGGTTCAACTTGTATTAAATAGACACTTTAGACACTTTTTAATAATCTGTAATTTTTTAAATAAGCATTTTTTTGTTTTTATTTAGCCTACTAGGGGAAATATTTTAACAGAAAAGCTGTAAAAAGTTTTTTTTTGCACACAATTGTTTATAACTTCAGAGTAAATGTGATATCAAACCCAATACTACTCTCTGAGATGCCCCGAGTGCTTGACCGTAGGTTAAACCAACAGAGAGAAAAAACGTCTCACAGTGTCCCGAATCATTTAATATTAAACTCACAGCGATAAAATATTTCTGATTGAATAATTTGTTATACTGATTGAAAACGTCTGAATTCCATTCCACAGGCAGAAGGTGGAAGTTCATAGAGCAAAGTGTATTCATCAAAAAACTAACCCTGTGATGATAATTATATTCCAGAAACCTGCTAATGGGAATGAAAGCTCCATAGCCTGGATGATCTGCTAGTCATTTTTCCACATCTGCTTACTGCCATGTATATATGAACAAATCTTGAAATTACATATTACTTCAAAACGTTGAGCTGTACATAATTTCATTTACTTAGTCTTGTTATAGCTGAGAATCGTCCATCACGCTGGGTCTCTGTTAGACGGAATCAGAGCAATCTGTTTGCTTTTAGTAATGTCGTAATGCTGTAATGTTTCCAAAGAGATCCTCCAGATGAGAAATAAACATTGCATGAGTAACCATATCAGAAACACATCTCGTGATCTTGCAGGATGATTGAAGACACAAATCCATTTAACAGTGCATGTTAAAATTGCAATAAAGCCAAAAAGAGCAAAAAAAAAAAGGATCATATTAATGTGTTCATCAGTCACTAGGATCCATACTGCAGTACAGGGTGAGGAACGCTAACCAAGCCCAAATTTTCTGTTTTTGTTCAGTGCATGTTGTGACAAATTACACCTGGAAAGAACTTCCTGGAAAAGACTAGCCCAAAGGATGTTTTTATCCCAAGAGTTCTGATAGCGTATCAAAAACGATCTTTTTATCTGTACTTTAAGTAACATTGAAATCTTGAATCTTAAACTCCGATGGCAAACAATTGCAGTACCTTAGAGTATGTGTACGCGAGAGAGATGTGTACGCTTTCACATCTGTTAACCCATTTGCTGAGTCAGAATCAGATTGACACTGACACATTTGCTTTGGTTGCCATTTGGTTGTGTTTGGTTTCATGCTCCACATAATTAAATGAAGCCCAAAGCAAAATAAACAGAAAAAAACAGTTGCTGAGAGAGGCATACATTTTAAAAACATTTGTAAGACTCTTTTAGTCATTGCTCAGAAATATATCAAGAGTAAAAGGAAACAATTGTCAAGTGTTCATAGAAGCAACAGAAAGCATAAAATCAATGCTGTATAGATGATTAGTCAGTTTTATAAATATATGGTTAAATAAACTATAATATATAAATAATTAGTTTAAATGTGTGTATGCGTTCACTGTTTCACAAATTTTTATTTGTTTATTTTTTTCCCCCATTTGTCCAAATACCCAGCATGCATTGTATTTTCAGTGCACTACAGCTCTGTCCTTTGGTTCAGTTTGTACCTAATATTTCAATTTAGCTTAGCGTCACTCCAAACCCAAAATAAACAGCATGCTCATGTCACTTCCTGCACACAGATCGATTCAGAGTCACATCGGTTTCTCGCTGCAGTGGAATCACATTCGCTCTGTAGCGGACTTTGTTCACTTCACTAAGACTCATAGTTAGGCTCATAGTTTTGGTCTGGGACCTGAGTGGGATTTGTTGTTTTCTCACATGCCCAAACAATCTCAAGAGAAAATCACACCAGGAAGTAAACAGGAACAATCAGAAAGAAATCCTAAAGTAGCCTAATGTTTTACAGGATGAGATAAACCTTTTGTGTGAAGTGAGATTTTACTCTGTTTGACTCTTAGCTGCTGCCAGTTACACATAAACATGACATAAACTGTTAATCAGAGGTGGGAATAAGTCACACATGTGAAAGTCACAAGTAAGTCTCAAGTCTTAACCTTCAAGTCTCAAGCAAGTCCGAGTCATTTTTTGTGAGAGTCAAGTCAAGTCAAGTCACTGCTTTATGTCAAGCAAGTCAAGTCAAGTCATAGCTTGTCAAGCAAGTCACTGGCAAGTCATACATATGTTTGATGATTTAACTAAATGTATATATTAATATATGGACTATGAGAGTTTTGTTTCCAAAAAAAAGGTGTCCACATACAGGTGAGTTGTAAATACAATAAAAATCTAAAAATGAATACAAAACATCCTTAAATTAGATCCTTCCCTTTTTAACAACAGAATAACAACAACAATCAATCACGTCAACCAAAAAACGTAAATTATTGAATCCCACAAACTTTGAAGTGAATTAACTATTGGAGAGAGAGAGAGAGAGAGAGAGAGAGAGAGAGATGATTGGAGTGAGGGTAATTTATTAATTAAAGGGAAAGTTCACCTAAAAATGAAAATTCTGTCATCATTTTCTCAGCCTCATGATGTTACAAACCTGTATAAATTTCTTTGTTTTGATAAACACACATGTAGATATTTTGAGGAATGTTTGTAACCTAACCATTCATTTTATTTTTGGGTGAACTATCCCTTTAAATTGAATGTGTGTGTGTGCATGCGAGACAAGAATATGGCTGTGCTTGCAACTCTGAAGTTTTTTTAATATTTATGTTTTTATATATATATATAAATATGTATATATATAAAATGTGCATCCCCATAAACGATCCATACGCTTTTCACTCAAAGCCTAACACTGAAGACCAATTATAAGTGCTATTGCAAAAAAGCTGACATTTCCACATAAACAGTGACCAACCATTTACACTACATTGCGCTTGCAAAAAATTAATTTGATAGAACTTTGTCATTCAATTGTGAGCAATGTGGTCGCATACTGCTGTTCTTCTCTTCTCATCTTGCACAAAATCCCGGTACCCGAACTTAATTATTTTTGGTGTAGCGCCTTTCATGTTTCGTCACGACTGTTAAGGTTTATTAGTTAGTGCACGCGCTCCTTCTGCTTGCCTGCTGCGTCACGTGGTTAGATTACGCTCTTGCGTGCGTTTAAAAACAGATTTAAAAACAAAATGGACAAAAAAGATAAAACAAAAACAAAAAACAAGTTATTTCGAGTCATTTAACTCAAGTCCGAGTCAAGTCTCAAGTCATGAATGTCAAGTCAAAGTCAAGTCGAGTCTTTTTTTAATATTTGTCAAGCAAGTCTCAAGTCTCAAATTTGCGACTTAAGTCCGACTCGAGTCAAGTCATATGACTCGAGTCCCCCATCTCTGCTGTTAATGGACAGTAAAGAAGCTACGAGATCATTCAAAGACATCTTGTGTAGTTTTCCAGTCCTATAACCAAGCACACTTCATGTAAACTTGTGGGCAGCACCAATAACTTCGTAATAAGACTGATGGGGATTTTTACCTGCCGTCATGTCCCTTATTTCTAGCAGACGATTTTTTGTGGAAATGAGGTTAATGAATAGCATTCGTTTGTGTGTAACACGGGATTGGAGAAGATTTGCTTGATTAAGTCTGAAGTGTATTCAGTTGTGTTTGGAACACGGGCTGTTGGAGTTGACCGAGCAGATCCAATGATTTGAATCTGTCTCTTTCTTTCTCTTTCTCAAGTTCCCTCGATGCCTCATTAGAGCGATCTGCTTCTGCACTGTTTTCATGAGAAATGCTAGTGATGTGCTATATTTACTCAAGCCAAATAAACATTAAAAGCCAAATAAACATTAATAAATAAAGTTCTCTGAAAGAAGGCTTGCCACGCTGAATGTGTCTTCTGCGTGCTTTACTGTTGTTCTGATGGTGCAAGCCCAAACACAATAACTTCATTGTAAAGACTTGTGGAGTTTCCCTTTTAAATAAACACACATGGCCACAAGTCTTTCATTTTTAGCCACTATATGGTAAACACTGAGAGTGTGCCGGTGCAAGTCAGGAGGCGAAAGTCCGCATACTGGGCCGAGTGTGTGAGAGTATGTGTCTGAATACACATACTCACATACTCTACGCGTGTGCGTGTGTGCATGCATGCGTGTCTCTGCATATGTGTGTCCCAGCGTACGCCTATGTGTATATGTATACACTTTCTGTCTGATGAGAAGGCTACTGCTGGCCTGAGAGAGAGGTTGCTGAGTTTTACTTGGCCACAAAGCACTTTCAGCACTTCCCTTATGGAACAAACGGCTTAAGATGGTTGTTAGTAACGGAATATAAGACCATGCATTTTAACACAGATAGACTTTCCAGAGTTTAATACAAGCTGAGGACGTTTGACATCCTTAAGAGCAAAGTGTCAGCGAGGTAAATCTACCACTAAATTAACGCCTTCTGTCTTCATCCTGCAGGCTTTCAAGTCTGGAAGCACTAAAGAAGAAACGGTAATTGATCACGAACAAAAGACGTCAGCCTGTGGCTTTTGGGAAAGGAGAGGGAGGTTGGAAAAGTGTCTCTGGAGCAGTGATGGAAACTTAATGAAAGGAAGATTAGGTTATTTTTATTAGCGCTTTGCTTCCCCTGCGTGTCTGGCTGCTCATGTGTTGGAATTTCAATGGGAAAGACTAATCTGGAATTCCAAACACTAAAATAATCAGTATGTGTTTTTAAAGTGCCTTTTCTGCCTGTCTCCAAACACTTCAGAGACTCTGACTGAATCTTTTGATCTGTTCTCATCTCTGCTACCATGACGAAATTTTTCTTATGGTACAAAATAACAAGACAGATTTGCCAGACTTGAGGAAACTGGTATAAAAAGGGAAAAGTCCAAAGGAATTTGTTTTAGAAAACTGTCCATATGTGATTCACAGCTAATCGTCCTGGTCCTGGAGGCAGAAATGTTCTGGTTAATTGCAGTGATGTCAGTTGGCCGATGTCGCCTCATGAAACTCTCATGCAAAGATCTAACAAGGAGAAAGTAACTAATTACAGCAGTTTTCCAAAACATCTCTTGGCATCTCAGATGGTTTACTGCAGGAAGCAACAATCAACTTGCTTTTGTTAGATGAGTAACAGAAAACTGTTCTCACGTAACAGATACTTGATGTCTTTGCTACATACTTCCTCTTTAGTGCATAAAATTGAGTAATCATCCGTTCTCCGCTGTTTCTTTAGTGCTTCCACTACATCCACTTCTATTGAGAGTAATGGACTGAAGCCAACTTGACATTCACTCGTTTCTTTTAGATAAAGGAACAGGAATCAAATCCATCCATCCATCCATCCATCCATTTTCTGTACCAGTTATCTTATACAGGGTGGCAGAGAGCTTGCAGTCTATTCCAGAGGAACCCAAGGTGGGGGACACCCTGGATGGGGTGCCATCCTTTTGCACACACCCATTCACACACTACGAACAATTTTAGAGATTCCAGTCAGCGTACCACTCGTTTTTGGACAGGGTAAGGAGGACCAGGAAGAAACTATTCAACAGATTCATGAATCAAACCCCCAAACCTAGAGGTGTGACATAAACATGCCTCCAGGAATGAAATAATATAGTTTATTTGCAGCAGACTGCTTGTCATTATTCTTATTATTTTAAGCCACAAGCTGCTCACTAATCAAGCGTTAAAAGGTAACTTGTCACTATTCAGTCATGTTTAGTTGCTTATCCAAACCTTTGTAAGCAAATCTTTTGTAGCTGGACTTTTATATATTGTAGCTGGATACCTTTAGTCTAGTAGAAATGAATATTTTGGGTGAACTCAGTGCGAACTCGAACAAAACAAAACAAAAAGATCCCCATATTTTCCAAACAAGAGTGTCTGCATTTACAGTAGCAATAAACACAGCTGATGTAACTGAAGATAATTCAGCTAATCCAAGAAATACACTCTTTGTGAAGTTTATGTTTGCAGTAAATGTAGTCAAAGGGCCTTTCAATACAGACATGAGAATAGACACTTCTCTTATTAGGCCGTTGAACTTGTAACATAGATACTCAGGCAGTGATAGAGCAAAGGATCTATTCTTCAGGTAAGGAACAAAGATAAAGTGGTGTATGTCCGTGTCTGCCGTTGATCCATAGACAGAATCTTCCAGGGAATGTGGGAAGGTTGCCGTCATTTACACACGCTCATTCACTTCTCAGATAAGGCTCGCCCGTCTTTGCTGATAAATATCACCTGCTTCCTTCACGTGACGACTGTAACCCATCCTTTTGTAGGTCAGTTCTCACGTTTATGCTGCTTTCATGTATTGTTATTTAAGGGTTACTAGTCTTGAAACAGCCTTAATGAAGTGTATGTTCTATGCTTCAAAATCGATTCATTGTCTTGAGGTTTTCACTGTGAAGTATGTAACAATAAAAATAGTTACATACCAAATGAAAAAAATTGTTTTTCAGCATCCGTAAGGTGTAGACATTCCTTCCTTCTTTCCTTCCGCTCTCTCTCTCTCTCTCTCTCTCTCTCTCTCTCTCTCTCTCTCTCTCTCTCTCTCTCTCTCTCTCTCTGCTACAGTATAACCAAAATAGTCAACTTTTGCTGTTGTGGTGATTATATTTAATTAGGGAAGCGTTCTCTGTTGGTTTATATTAATATTATAATTTACACCATATCCAATATCAGGGAGAATGTAATATGCAATCAGGGATTTTGTGTTCATTAGTACAGTGTAATAAATTCCGGGTAAGTGCAATTACCTACCAATGTGTTCCTCAAGGTGAAAACATAATGGATGTTATTTAGATATATTAAAATTTCCATTCTCACACATTCATTCAGTCCTGCTAGAGATAATCGGTACTCTGTATATTATATAGAGGTTCTTCCCATGTTAGGGCATGTTCATGTCTTCTTTTCTTTTTTTTTTGTCTCAGAACAGCTAATGAAAGGCCCCAAGCTCTAACACATTCAAAGGCAAATATTGTGCCTGTAGTTATTAGTTAAGATTAACTGGGAGTATACAGTGTATGTTGTCTTGTGTGTACTTCTTCAGACCAGCCACACCGAACTGTCAGAGGGAGGATCTGAGACCTGGCATGCTTGCTCCCAATAAGCTGAACTGGGAGATGTGTGTTTTTATTATACCTCTGGGTTGCAGTTTGGTGTCTTCTTACTACAGTATTGAGACAGAGCAAGGGCGTGCAAGCCACGGTTCATATTCTCCGTTTGCCGTGCGTGTTCCGACGTGCCGCTTAGATGGAATGTAAACACGAAGCACAAATGAAAGACGTAAGACAGAGCTCACCTTTAAAAAAAGTGGAAAAAAAGGGCTGGGCTAATCACAGTCCTGTACAGCCAAAGGGAGAGTGTGTGCATACAAGAGCGAGCAAGCGCTCTCACAAACGGCTGGTTTCGGCTACTTTGCGTAGTTGATCCTGTTCTGCCTGGGTTGTTTTTGTTGATTTTTCCACTGCTTGTGTTGCCGAGTCAGACAATGTGTTGAGTGAGAGAGAGTAAGAGATGAGAGAGATGCCCCTTCTGTAATAGTAGTGTGTGCTGTGTTGTGTCCATTTTGCTACGCAGTTTATCCGCACACTTTTATCATGAAGGCTGACAGGTGACCGATTGAATTTTTGTTATTCAGCAGTTGGATAGAGTTCCGGAATAAAAAGAGCAGGTTACCTCATGAAAGTGTTTATTTAATTTAGGAAATGGATGTTATGACATCTGCTGTCCTAGTGGTTGGGATGAACGTATGAATAATATCTTTTCAGATTTTTTTTTTCTTTTGCTTTGGAGAATTTATTTAGTTTATTGAACTGTTCCACGGCATCTCTGAAATCATTCTGGGATCCTCCTAGTTTAATGGAAAGTCATCCTTTGTCATGACCATGGAAGGACTTTTTAGTGTGGCTGTTGCTCCAGGCCGATATATTTTTTTTTCTTAAATTTGCTCTTGACCTTTGTTTTTGACCTGCAGATAAACTTGACAACATTCAACACTGCGTTTCAGTGGAGTGTGATCAAATCACAACCACTCGAATGACCTGTGGTGGAATAAACTACCCCTCAGGTTTATATTCACCTCTGTATGTTTAGAAGATGATGATGACGACAAGGCATCTGCCTCATCCTCACTGTTCAATGTGCTGTAAATGAGTGTGTATGTGTGTAGTCAATTAAGTGACTTATATAATATATGTGTGGATAGGACTCTTTTAATCTTCCTCACTGGCCTGTAACTAGTTTCTTTCCTTTTTTCCCCCCTCACTCAGACTCAGGATGTACTAAAACAATGAGAATTTTCTTATCATTTTAATTTCAGATGTGGATACTGAAATAAGTTTGTCATTGTCACAGCTATTTTTATACCGATATCTGATATCGCTATTGTTTTATTTATTCGTTTATCTTCATTAAGCACTTGCCACATGTGCAGTTCCTGGGAAATGATCAAAAGGGCTCATGTTTGCAGCGAACCTGTTCGTTCCATGGAAACAGGATGGAAATCCTAAAGTCAACAAAGAATCATAGGAGAAATGTCTGGAAATTGGAAAGATTCCGAGTTAAATGAGCTAAAGAAATTTGTGCTAAAGATTCATGAATGACAGGCAGTATGGTTTCTGATCATTTATAAAAGAATCACCAGCAGAATCAGAGAGTCTGACATGGAGCATGTAGGGAGAAGAAGCTAGCTATCTGCAAACATAATTTAGTGTAATATTCTATTAAATGTCTGCCTCCTTGTTAGTTGTATTTGAATGCTGCAGGTTTTGATTATTGCAAAGCACACCACTAATATCCCTGCTTTCTTTTTTTTTACATTATAGCTGGGCTTTTTTTGACCTTATGAGCTTTATTCACCCAAATTTTCTACCTTCAATGGGAGATGAATTGAGTTCTTTATATGTGGAACACTTTTACCGTGCAGGAGTGTGACATGGCTGTGTGGCCATGTCATTAAAGAGGGACTTTTGCGTACTTGTATTCCAGGCTTGTTTTGATGATTTCCTGAGTGGAAAAGTGTACCAAAATACATGGAGGGGGAATTAGATTACTCTCTCTCACTCATTTTCTACCGCTTATCCGAACTACCTCGGGTCACGGGGAGCCTGTGCCTATCTCAGGCGTCATCGGGCATCAAGGCAGGATACACCCTGGACGGAGTGCCAACCCATCGCAGGGCACACACACACTCTCATTCACTCACACAATCACACACTACGGACAATTTTCCAGAGATGCCAATCAACCTACCATGCATGTCTTTGGACCGGGGAGGAAACCGGAGTACCCGGAGGAAACCCCCGAGGCACGGGGAGAACATGCAAACTCCACACACACAAGGCAGAGGCGGGAATCGAACCCCCAAACCTGGAGGTGTGAGGCAAACTTGCTGGAATTGGATTATTATTATTTTTTTTTTTGTAATGAGTTTTATAGTATAGACTTAATGACAGCAACCAAGGGCAAGAAAAAATCCTCAGGTGGAGGTAAAAAGATTTAGAATCCTTCTAATCCTAGAAATCACAATCAGTGATAAGTGGTAGTACCACAATAAGTGGTAGTAATAAATATATCAGTATATTAAATTCTAATGCAGGTTGGTTCAGCAGTTAGTGGTCAATCAATGATGACAGAGCAAGGGCTTGGCGTGTCAGTATGGGTGATAGTTATAGATACAGTTGAGGCCAAAATTTATTAGCCCCCTTATGAAATTAGACAAAACTCTTGATTTCTCCATGGAAATGACCATTAACAACAAGTGTTTTATAGTGTGTTTGTTTCCAAAATAACAAAGACAAAATCTCCACTAAGTTTGATTAGGATATTTAATTGAAATAGTGAGTTGAAACAAGAAAGGGCAAAAATGAAACGTCCAAAATTATTAGCCCCCGGTCATTAATAGTCAATAGTGAACCCTTTCTGAGCCACAACTGACAACAACCTCTTAGAGTAGTTCTTTACTAGGTTGGCACAGGTTTCCTGAGGGATTTTAGCCCATTCTTCCATTGCAAATTGCTCCAGCTGGTCCAAATTACGTGGTTTCCGAGCATGGACATTCACTTTGAGCACTCGCCACAGATTCTCAATAGGATTGAGGTCTGGGCTCTGTGCGGGCCACTCCAGGACCTTTGTTTTGGCATCCTTCAGGAACTGTTGGACCAATTTCGATGTATGCTTTGGGTCATTGTCTTGTTGGAAGACCCAGCGACGACCTAAGGCTAGACTACGAGCAGATTTCTGCATATTATCCCTCAAAATGTCAACATAATTTTCTTTTTTCATGATGCCATGCACCCGAACAAGGCTCCCTGTGCCTGAAGCTGCAAAACAGCCCCACAGCATGATGCTCCCACCACCATGTTTAACTGTGGGAACTGTGTTCTTAGGGTTGAAGGCCTCACCCTTTCTTCGCCAAACATAAGCAACATCCATGTGCCCAAACAGTTCCAGTTTAGTCTCATCAGACCAAAGCACAGACTCCCAAAACTCATCTTTACCTTTCAAATGTTCACGGGCAAACCTCAGTCTAGCTGTGATGTGCCGCTGTTTGAGTAAAGGGGTTCTTCTGGGACGATGGCCCTGAAGCCCACCACGATGAAGAGCCCTCACAACTGTGTTCCTTGAAACATCAACTCCAGAAGAGGCCAGGTCAGCAACAATCATCTTGGCAGATGTCTGGGGCATCTTGCTGATATCTCTGACTATTTTCCTCTCCAGGGTTCTTGAAATCTTGCGCTTACGACCACGCCCAGGTTTGTTTCTTACAGAATTTGTCTCCTTGTACTTGGCAATGATGCAACGTACGGCGGTTCTAGACACTGTGAAAAGCTTGGAAATGGCAGTATAGCCTTCCCCCTTATCATGAGCCTCCACTATCTTCTTTCTGAGCTCAAGACTGATTTCCTTTGTCTTTGGCATGGTGAGTAAAAGTAGTCTCTCCCAATAATGTGTTCAAGTGCCCTGTTCCTTGGAGTCCTTTAATGCTGATTGAATGCCCAGGTGTTGTTAGGAAGCCAATTGACTGCACAGGTGTGGTTTGAAAGCTGATTGATTAATTAGGTGTGTTTTGAAAGCTGGTTGATTAATTGGGTGTGTTTTGAAAGCAAATATTCACAAGGGGCTAATATTTTTGACCACCCCATTTTCACTATATTTGATTATAAAGCAAGCCTAAAAATGTATTTTATATTCCAAAATGTACCAAAAGCTACTAAATAGCACTGGCGAATGTTTGATTATATCAAGTTTTATCAATGCTGCAAACATTGGAAAGATCTTTAGGAAAATGTTCCAAAATTCCTGGGGGGCTAATAATTTTGGCCTCAACTGTAAATCTGCTTGTTCCAAGTCCCCAGGCTAGTGATTATCCACCCTACCAAGTACTGAATTCATAAAAAGATCTAAATATCAAAGTATCTGCATTTTGTTATTCTTGCCATTGATATCAGCTGCATGTACCGGTCAGAGACAGTGAGGTGGAGGAAGTTGATAGTGATGAGAGCGTTAGTTTATTCAAGACATTAAACATCAGCCATTAAATACACTAAAAATGAAAGAAGCACTTAACCTTTAAGGGCTGCGTTGTACTTGACAACCAATTAGTGTTTTTGATCCTGTGTTCGAATGTGTACATATCTGTTTGAGGGATCCTGGTTTCTCTCTGCAATGGAAAGCATTAGCACAACCATAACAGATCCTGGACCAACATCAGTAATTCTGTCTTTGCCACAAGGTGCCCATTTATGGCAAATATGCAGTAGAGGTTGGCAATACATTAACCCCTGCTTTGCATCTGTGATTTGTATATTCACACACACACACACACACACGCACACACACACACACAGAAGAGTAAGCTATGTACTTTAACTTGTGTCTCGTTATCTCTGTGGTAGTATCAGATTGCTGTGTTTTCACAAGAGACATTTAAGTAAAGCAAACGAGTCATTTGGAGAAGGTGATCAGGGATTTGTGTGGGTGTGTGGATACTAAAAAGTTCCCAAACAAAAGGTACAGTGTGGGAGTGGATATTTATTTAAATGTATCTCAATTTCCTTTGAGAGTTTCTCCATGTAAGAATTTCTCCCCAAAGCAACTCCACCTAAACTTGAACTCACAGCGCCTCCTGTTTCCTTCGCACTCTGCATGAGTGGAAAAGTTGTGAAGAGTTTTGGAAACGTGCCTAGAAAACGTCAAGTATTTCCAGAGTCGTGCTGCCCCAGCGTTGTGGCTTGTATGTTGCTGATTGTGTCAGGCCTTAAGGGAATCCACAAACACGGAAGTCTTGCTTGGTCTGTGCTGATTAATTCCTAGTCAGTTGAGTGAAGGGCAGCGTGAGTCATCTAAATTGACTCTAACATGACTGTAATTTGCTTGTCAAAATTGTTTCTCACCAAGCCTTTGTGGTTTTTTTGTAGTTCAGATGTTTGGGCATTTTCTCTTGTTTAAGGCTTATCACCACTATTGGGCTTGAAGGATAGTGAGGATTTATCACTCGGCCCTTTGTTTACCTGCTCTTTGTATTTTCCATTTCAGAGGTATGGCCCGACCTCGTTATAGAGTATAAGAGTTAAATGTGTGTGTGTGTGTGTGTGTGTGTGTGTGTGTGTGGGTATATACACTGGAGGAGAAAAAGGAATCTGTTGTCAGTCAGATAAAAAATCTATGTAGAGTTTACTTTTATGTAAAGTATTACTTTATTTAAAAAAATACATGATTTCATTGCAACTTAATATAAACAAATTTCTAATTGCTAGATTGAATGATGTATCGTGAGCGTGATCAATTCATGTCCCAATTTTTTTTTTTTTAGCTGTGAATAGAATTAAGAATAGTAAGTAATGCTGAATGGTCATAATTGGGACAAAGAATAGACACGGACAAGTTACTTAACATTTATATGTTTTGTGTACATAATGTGTACAACATGTTTTGTGACATCACTGTTAGTTATGATAAAGACGGGTCATTTCAGTACAGTAAAATGTAATATCTGCAAATACATACTGCAGCAGATAGTGAATATAGATATGACAAATATATAGGTATATCATCTTATAAGACATTTTATTGAAGTGGACTTTGAGTTGTGCTGTTTTTTTTTCCCTCACTAACTGCTGTGACTTGTTGGTCAGGACTAAGGTTATCGCCTGCATGCTGTTTGCTGCTAACTGCATTTTCCATTTTCCACTCTGGAACAATGCAGCAGCTGTAGAGGCTACTGTTCCCTTTTTTTCTTGGGGCCTATTTTTATCCCACAGCGGTGGAGCTTCTCAGTTAAAGACATCCTTTCCTTCAGAAAGGCCCGAGTTTGCCCTCTGAGATCCCCTCCAACTCGTGTCACTCTGACTAATGTCAAAGTCTGCGCTCAATTTTAAGAAAAACAGAAAAAATAACATGGATGTGAAATCATGCATACATGATGAGGTTCCTTCTGGATTCTTGGAAGTTCTGTTTTTTCCCGCACCACTTGACTGAGTTTTTTTTTTTGCTGTTGTTGTGCATTGCTTCCTGCATGTATGTGCTTTGGCGTGTTAGACTGAAATGGCATGACTTAGTACATTCCAAAGAAGGGAGTTTCCATAGGGAGTTGTTTTAGCTAAGGTTAATTTTTCCTCTACTGTAAGTTCCCCATGCAAAAAGCTTTTTAAAAAGCTGAAATACTTATTGCTGTTGATCTCTTCCTTATATCTCTGTATCTAATAATGGTATATGTGCGTGTAGATTACACATTATTAGGTACAGGTATTAGACTTAGTCCTCTTGGACTAAGAGGTGCAACCTTTTTTTGTTTTTCTTTTTTTTTTTTTGCCAGAAAAATTTGCCAATTCTAAATGAGACAAGAAAATAAATTACTACCGGGATTCCATGGGATACAACAAAAATATCACATAAGCAGGAGGTTTTTACTTTCACATGGTGAGTGGTCAGATATGAAGCTTAAATAAAGACCACATTCATTAAAGTGAAGTGACTTAACAATCAGGCTTGTAGTGGTTACTTTTAATTGTAGTTGTTATTTTAGGTTACTACTTGGTTTATATTTTAAGTAACAGAATTGTCTAAATTATAGACATGGCCTAAAATCAATGTGCAATGGAGATTTAAAAAAAACAATCCTAAGCACATCACTGTTTAAAAGAAAAAAAGCTTTAGGCCACACACAAGACATACTGAGCTGGTAGTTTGTTTCCAATCTGGTTTAATTAACAACCTTGCAACTCAGTGGACATGGATAAAGGAAAGAAAATAGCTTTGTGGAAATGGTTCATAGACCATTTTCTTCTTCTTTCTGCTCCTGTTCTACATTTTTACAAAACCATAGCACAGTCCTGTAGTACACTGGTCACTTGTCAGGTTATGATTCTACTCTTAGCACCGAGTCTCTCTGCAATGCTGCTTCGTAACATCTGCTTCCATCAAGCTTCTCTGTGAAATGCTCCTTCTCTGTCGGGAAGATAGATGGGAGTCCAGCTGTGGAGGAAGAAAACGCTTGCTCTTTTAACTCCTACTGAAACATCAAATGCTCTACAGCTTCATCAACTCTACGGGTAAACTCTAAACCTAAACCCTTATTCAAAGCAGCAAAAATAAACCCTGCAGCAGATGTTGAGTGTGAACTGTATACTGTGTGTCACCGTTTCATGGTTAATCACAGAGAAGAATTGGACGGTTACCTTTCCACTGGCTTTTTCATGATGATGTGTGGTTCTGTCTGCTTTTTGCTTTCTTTTTAAAGCAGGTGATACTTTTTCTTTTAGTCACTGCAGTGACTCTATTGTGAAAAATACTGACAGTGTATGAGAGTTTATGGAAAAATCGTTCTCATAAATTTCTTAGTTCTTTTTAGATTGGACTTATGAAACAAGGCGTTACAGAAGTATCTCTGGGAATTTAGTCTAGTCCAAATCTGTCATATTGCACACATCTGGAAAGATTTCCCTCTTTTACCTTCCAGTAGAATTAAGCCCAGGTTATATATAATGCCATGTTATTTAAAATTGCATCATATCCTGTGGGAAAAGAGATTTCTTTGCTTTGTATAAACATACTTTGAGTGCTCCATTTTTGCTGTTGTCTTCTAGGAAAAATCATATTGTTGCCCTAGTTTAAAACACAGAGCAATAAAATCTAGGTTAAAAAGGACTTGTGTCTTAACACAACCGTAGACTACGTTCATGATCAGCTCGAATAGTACTGAATAGTAAGGGTCAGATATGGTGATAAAATGAGGTGTATGTGGTACTGTGACACGCAGGTCAGACGTTCATGTTCTCACTCTGTTATTATACACAGATCCCATGCAAACTGATCACCCTTGTAAAGACGTTCTCTAGCACCATTATTTTACATTATTTATTTCTACAGTTCAAGTGACAATTTCACAAAATCTTAAAAAAACCAAGCTGACAGCAGTTGATGATGGTACTGTAGGATGATAGTATTCTAACCTGCCCTTATTATTGTCGAGAGCTGTGTGTCTGTGCTATTTCAGGTTGGGTTTTGCAGCTAGACAGATATAGATGTGTTTTCTGTTCCCTTCTCCAAATGTAAATACCAAAAGCTCATAGAGGCAAGGCACCACAAGGATTGGCTCCTGATCAGGACTAAATGAGACAGCTGTCTCATAAAAGAAGGGTAAGCTACGACGGAGATGAGCTTTGTTTGCTAAGCATGAACCGCACATTATTAGATTTGCTCAGTGTTTAGTAGTGCAACAGGTGGGCAGACGTCACTGGGGAGAAAGCAGCTGTGCCAAAATTCATATAAAGTGTTGGCCAAACATCATTAAATGTCAAGGAAATAAGCTCAGATAATTTCAAATAACTTTGTTTCAGCTGACCCGGAGACTGTCTGGCAGAATGCATCTTTAACGACAGGACTATTTCCTCTGAATTTGACCACACACTTTTCCACGCACTTTACTCTGGTTTTGAATTGTTCCACTACTTGGGGAGTGCCTGAGTGTGGTCTGTTCCTTCCGAGAAATCCAGCTGCATTAGGAGCGGTTTATCTTGGTATTGATTCGATGCATTGGCATATACACGTGCTCGGAATTACAGCAAGATCTGAGCTGCTTCTCAGGAATCTATCAAAACCACAGCTGATTGATGAGTTGACATAGTGTTGGTGGTTTAACCTCTGTCATTTAGGGTTTTCACTGAAGAGCAGTAAATGAACCATGTGTTTGCCTGGCTGTTGTGGGAGATGCTGTGTTTTCTTTTGTGAGTCATTTTAAACCAGACTTATTGATAACCGGCCAGACCCAGACTTGCTAACTGCTCTGGTGTTCTCTAAAATTATTAATACTTCTACCACTACTACTGCTAATAATAATAATAATAATAATAATAATAATAAATTAACTTTTCATATAATGAAATTTAATGCTATTACAATGCTGCTCAAATTTAATTCAAATGGAAAGTAAAAAATGGAAAGAAATTATAAATGAGTAAAAATATAGCCAGTATATCTAAATATAAATAACTTGCCAGTAAAAGTAAGATGAATAATAAAAGCTAATTAAAGGCTAAAGAGAAAAATGTGTTTTGAACTGTTTTTAATAAAAGTTGATGGATAAATCTGGATGATTATATGGAGCCTGATGAATGTTTAATGGTAATGTGTTCCAGATTTTCGGTGCCTAAAAACAAGGCCGCCTTCCTTTTAAGATTTATATGCGGACTATGGAGAAATCTAGTACTCGAGGATTTGAAGGATTTAAAACAACAGTAGAGATGTATGAAAGCTTGTTATAAATGTTTTAGTTAATTCTCAAGGAAACTGTCAGTCAGGGGAGTTGATGCTAAAACTGGTGTAATATGGTCTTGTTTTCTAGTTACGTGTCCTGTTCCACCATATTCCACATCTGTAGTGTTCTTCTCTCCTTCTCGCATCCTCTCCCGAACAGGAAAAGCCCAATTACAGAGATATCAGCACCACACTGCAAACGTGATAGAATGTGAAATGTCTTGTGTGCATGCTGTGAGACTGTGTTCGTCCTGCATAAAGAGCAAACAGGATGCCCTGTTCTGGAGAAAGACAGGAGATAAGACAGGAGAAGAAAGAGAGGAAGATGTGTGGACAGCCTGGCGGCTGGGTTTGGAACATCAGGATGTACGAGTTGAAACAGAGGTTGGTTAGTGGATTGCTTTGTTTTGTGGGCTGCGTCACAAACAGTGACAGCTGACTGAGAGTAATTAGGGAGTGTCTGAAGATGGATAGTGGCTTAGTGTAGTTTAAAGGAAGCACAAAGTTGTTCACCTCTTCAGAGTATAACGCCTCTAACCATTTCCTGTTTACTGCCTGTTCTTGCGTGAGACTATATGCGAGTATTCATATTCTTCCTTTTGCTTAGGTGTATTGGCGCCATGCTGGCTTTATGCATGGAAAGGGCTTTTTCCTGATGAATGATTAAATAGACCACCGTAGTAGCAGCAAATGCCCCACAGCCCCTCCTGTACACACACTTCTGTACACTTCTTCCTTTTCCTGGTCTCTGAACAAGAACTTGTTCCAGTCCAAATCCTTTGTGTTAGATTGTAAATATTTGTCAGCCTGAGTCTTAGTGTTCTTGTTTTGAAAGCTTTTTCGCTCTCAAACAGGCTTTGTAATGAACTTTCACATGTCATTTTATGTATGTCATGAACAAACATACAGTATACAGGCAAAAGTATGTGTACACCTGACCATCACAGACATATTAGGTTCTTCCCTAAACTGTTGCTGGAAAGTTGGAAGCACACAATTGTCTAGATTGAATTTAATTACTTAATCATTTTCCTTTATTGAAACTCAGAGTATACCTACTTTAGCAAGACAATGTACCTGTGCACAAAGCAAGCTCTAAGAAGATATGATTTGCCAGTTGCTGTGAATTTGCCTTGACCTAAACCATACAGAACATGTCCTGTAACACTGGAACACTGAATGCCCGACTTCACTCCCCGACCTCATTAGCAAATCTAACAAACCTTTCGCCATAGTGGAAGCCTATTCAAGATTTAAACTGTTGATGCCAGTTAAAATGACGCAATGTACTTTAATATAAGCAATATAATAAATGTTCTCATGTGGGTATGTGCTAAGTGGCCCTGGTTTTGCACATCTGTTCATAATATAAGCTAGAAAATGGGTGCAACTGTACATAAATGTAGACAAGACCATGATGTTAAACAGATCAGTAAATGGAACAGTCAGCAGAAATTGTCTTTTTTTTTAACTAGTCTGTAGACACAGAGTACAAGCCTTTTTTTCAGACTGAAAAAAATTGTTTAAGGATTTTTCTTATGTACTATATAAAAATAGCAATAAAATTGAATGAACCATCAGCACTACATCACAGTCTATCATCAAAGATGTCATCATAGATAGACAGTAACTGGGAATGATTGATGTGAAGTACAGGGAAGGTTATACAGTTTGAACAAGTAATCTGATGTGACATAAGCGGAGACAAAATCAAATCTGAGACTAATTCACACATTAACGAGACATCCACATGCACTGTTGTGCCAAGAACGATCAGAGAGTAACCACTAAAGCGTGTGACAAAATGTCTTTAAACACTTGAGACCAGCTGAGATCACAACAATGAGCGTTTATTTCTTCTGAATAGGGTCAGAGTCTCACAGTTAGACATAGTGTACCAGGAGGACTACATTACAATTGACTCATCCTTACTCTGGTGGTTCTCATCCCTTTTTGTGTCCAACTGCGACTGTTTTTCTATACAAGTAATCCATTACAGTAATCCATTACAGCTTTAATAAACACATTTCATAATACATTTTTCCTTTAATGCTCACCGCAGGCTTGTGTTTTTAATGGCCGATTAATACCATGATAATATGATGTTATCATACGAAAATTTCAAAACGTAACATCCCTACTTCTGAACCAGTAAACAATATTGACCTCAGTGACTCCTGGGTTTTTAATCTGTGACAGACTAACTATAGTCCTGAGCAGGTCCTTTGGGGCCTTGTGAGTCTGTACTTGACCTCTCGAGAAGTGACTATGTCCAAAGTTGGAGAAATCGGCATCACTATTTCTTAGACACCGTATATATTCCTTAGGGAGAAGTCGGGCAGAGAACCGAATTTCCTCTACATTTTTTCTTGTTTTAAGACAGTGTCTTCTGAGTGTGGGATTTGAATGGACTGCAGTTGCCAGGATCATTTTTGCATTCAAGTCTCCATCATTGAACGTATGATCATTTCAAAAGAAACGGCTTCTTGTTAAAACGAAAATGAATTTACAATGGCTTATTCTCAAACCATAAGTTGCTCAAAAGATCCTGGTTACACAATAGCATTTGAACATATAATGTACTGTATAGAAAGGAAATTATTTATCATACTATCCACATGAGAATTGGTTCCCTTTTATGTCTGGTTCCTCTTAAGGTTGTTTATACTGGGAAGATATATGCTCAAGTGTGACAACATCACCACCCTTAATGACTGTACTGCAGCTGGCAGTAAGATAGCACTTGAATAACTAATCAAAACGGTGCCATCGTTTCTTATTCATTTAACTTTATTTGAATGAACCATTTACATCAAAGGAGGTGGCACACAATCTGAAGACTACAAGAAAATAGGACGTCTATATGTGTCTAATATTCATTATGCGGTTATGGTGTTGATGGTCTTACCAAGCCAGTCTGACACAAAATGAGACCAAAAGCTACTTATTTCCACAAGAAGAAGAATCTATTTTATAGGTGACCAACCAAAGACCTATTTCCTGTTGCCTGTCAGAAACCATGGAGATTATCTTGGTATTTTTTGCACCCATTTTCACTGCTTTTAAACCTTTAAAAAAGCAGATACTGTGGAAGTGGAAGTCTTTGAACAGTTTGATGTGCAACAATAAAGTTGTAGATTTGATTCTGAAGCTTGTGACCAGGAAAGTGTTCCATAGATAGTGGACCTATCATGGTGTGTGGATGGAGAACCTGAGGCTGTTGCTGTGTTCTTGACTAAACAGGTCATATTTATTAGCATGGTTTTGTCCTCTGCTGGTATTCAAATTTCTTCAGGGCAATGTCTTGCTTCCATTCTCCCTTATCTTCTCTACTTAAAGACAACTTTCTTAATCGTCATTTGGAGCTCATCTCTCTATAGAGTTGTGTTCTTGTGCATGATTATAGAGTAGTCTTCCTCAGTTCAATACACTTTAGCTGTAAATGTGAGGAGAGACTCTTGTTTTTTGCTGGTGGAAATCCATGTGGATGTAATTTCCAACTTTGTGCTTTTCTCATTATTGGGATCCTTCTGAGAAAATGTCTTATTTGTAAGTGAAATCTTTTTTCCTACCGTTCTGGTATATTGCCCTTGGCAGGAAGTTAATATTCTGTATAAAACAATGTTTCTGTGAACATGTATTCATGCCACTGTGTTATGATCCCAGGCCCAATCTTGTGAACTTATATGGTGTAGTCTTAATTTAGACAATGCCTAATTCTTCAGTACTTGGTAAAGCTAATTCTGTCTGCATCACTGGAGCCAAATAACTGTGTCAGTTAACCACAGTGGCTGATTTAACAATGCACTTTTTTCTTTAACTATGTGACCATGTGATCTCCCTATTGGCTTTTGCTACTGATGATGAGTCCTATTTAGAAACATGATGGTTTGCTTTGGCTCTGTGAATAAAAGTCTCTATGAATAAACATTTATAACTCAAAATTTAAAAACCAAATTTATTTATTGTTAAAATCATAAAATTACTCACTTTCATTAACCACTTTATCCTGGTAGCAGAGGATCTGGGGACTATCCAGGAACTCTGGGACTGAGGCAGTAATATACCCTTGACCAGATGCCAGTCAGTCGCAAGGCACCATATACAGTATACACACATTCATACACTCATTCACACTTAGAGCCACAGAGACTGAAGATGCTACCTGATGTGCTTCACTGCTGCTACATAATAGTTATATTAAAAATATTTTGACCATCCAGGAAGACATTAGATATCGGGTGGTCAAGTGTTAAATATAACCGTGACCTCATATCTCCATAAATACTTAAAGAGAGCAGTTAAATATATAGTCAGATCTGACAACGTCTAATTTAGTGGCTTTGTCCCTGCTTCTACTTTACATTTTGTTAACCCCACTGCTGGAGATTCATGCCATTTCATGCCACTCCCTGTTCTAAATGACAGGATGCACACACTAACTGCAGAATTTGCGACCGTGAAAACCACTGTAACACAAGTGACTTTTTTTTTTTTATGTTTCCATTATAAAGTTATAAAGTAAAGCCTTGAGCACCGGTGACTGAAGCTGGAGTGGACAGGAATATCTCAAATCTGGTGTTTTGAGTGCCTGTTGTAAAGCCATTGTGGTTCATGTGGTGGTCATAAAAGAGCCCACAAAACATCCTGTTCTCCTGCTAAAGCCACATCCTAGCATTACAAGCCTTTCAAGTTGTCTAATGACATTCCATTAGTATAGATCTTCACATTTACTAAAGAGAGTCTTTAATTTGTGACTTCTAGAGAAATGATGTGGTACAAGAGATCAACCAGACCTTACCATTTAGACTAAAATGCTATTTTATTACGCTTACTAACTTCCTGGAAAGCACTGTAGCAATTAGGCTTAGTGTGATGTCATATCCTGTACTAATGGTGCCAAAATGTGCTACCCTTATAGCAGGCATTTTGTGTTGCTTATCAATCTTCCGTTCCTTCTTAATCGTTGCCTCAGTGTCTTCATTGTCTCAGGAAGAATGGGTCAAGGCCACTGATTAATTCTAGCTGCTCTCTCGTTCTCCATGGTCTCGGCCTAATTAGTTCTATAATGAGTGACCCTTGCTGAGGATTGACATAGCTTGCCTCGCTGAAGAGGGACACTCCATAACAATCCAAACAAGGAAAGACAGCAAACAGAGATTGCTCTTTCCTTCTGTTTCTCTCCCTCTCTGTCTGGATCGGAGTGCTCTGTCCTTGTTCAGACTGTATTTTTAGCCTGGCTGATGTTCCCCAGATACTGTGCAGCCCCCTTTCCGTGATGTGGAGCTTGATGACAGGCTTCTTTTGAAGATTGTTTTGCTACCCCTGTTACCTGATTAATATAATGAAATTAAATATAAATTAAGTGTTAATTTTGTATAAAATCATCCAGTTGTCACATTTAAATGGACCACATTTTAATTTTATTTTTTTTTTTTCAGTTATTGCAGTCTCATAAACCGATATGTATGAATGTGTCTAGGTAAATATATTATTAATGTTTATATTTCAGGAGATATTATATCACCACCATGCTTTGCCAGAGTCACAGCTCATTTTCTTCCTTCCCTAATAAATTTCCTTTTTTTAAAAAAAAAATAAAATTGCTTTTCTTCTCATTTTTACTGAAATCTTTTGCATGTTGTCAGCAGACACCAGTGGCAGATAAAGGAAGTGATTAAGGTGTGTGTCTGTTCATGTACCAGCAAAGACTCTGGCTCTTATGCACCTATATTTTATTATAGCATTTGCTTAGGGTATTTGTAGCTTCCATATAACAATAATTAAGATTAGATTTAGGGTTGGGTTTTATTAAGCAGGCTTATGTACACGTTATCATTTTTATAAAAAGTTTGATCATTCACGTGACTGGAGATTCATGTTGCTAAATTGGGTGCAGGGAATTTTCATTGCTAAAGAAGTATTCCTTTTAGGTTTAGACCATTAACACTTCTTTAAGAATGATAACGCAAGCTCAAACTGTCTACAGTCTTGTGCCATAAAACAATAATTGAGTTCGGCTTTACAGTAAATCTAGCTTTTGATGCCATTGTGTTCGCAAACCTGTTTTTGTCAGAACCCTCGTTGAGATGTTTGAGCAAATCCTTTGAGCAAGTTTCAGGATGCAGGAAGTTGGTCTGATTTTGTCTTTATACAATTTTTAACTACATTGTTTAAACTTGACAGTCATTTAATAATGTGTTATCTGTCAATAGAGAATAGGATGCTGTGAAACAGGTCCTGAGGACAAACCTGACTTATGCTTACATTATAAGACAGTTAGTTCCAGTCCACCAAGAGTGCTTATAAGAGTATTTATATTTCAGTGTTTGTATCACGCTCCATGTCTGTGTAAAATTACACTTCTTGCAACAATCCCACTGAATCCATTAATACTTAGTGAGATAATCTGTGAACATGGCATGCAATACATTTTCCATGAGTAAAACTTGCTTGAAATATTAAAGCTTTTTAGATGAAGATGAACAGGGAGAAGAGAAGCCAGACTCAGTGGAATCACATTTAACAATAAAATACAAATCATTGTGAAATGGCTAGCCAGCTAACTATCAGTAGGTGTGTCTTTTTTGGGTTCAATTTCCATTTGCAAAGCAAAAATAAACATATAATTGGCAATATTGTGTCAGTTATATATCTCAATATAAATTTCTTATTCGTATAACTGTCATATATAAGTAATATTGCACTTAAATTCCTGCTGTTACGCTGTTTGGCTGTAATTAGCTACAGCGCTTTTCCTGCTGGCTCGTGCCTACAGCTGTGCTACTGTACTGTATGTCTGCACTCTTGTTTGTGCGATATTGCTTAATTATAAATGAGCATTGCTGTAAACCTTTCCAGGAAACATTCAGTGTAGCATTACAAACATATGCAAAAATGTTACGCCATTCACACAAACATACAAGGTGGCAATGTGTCCCTTAACTTCCTATGAGGATCCTTGAATATGATCAGATCTGATGTGATGAGACTTGGGGAAAAATTAGAACAGCTTCCATTCAATAATATTGATTTCAGTATTCAGTATCTTCTGACATAGAAGGTAACATAACGGTTGATACTGACTTGACACCCTGGGGTGCCAATTAGATTAGACGTATTTTTAAATTCACTGACTTGACACGACACAGATCTTGTGCATGTGAAGGACACAATTGATTAAAATCACTCCTCTGTGCATAGCATGACACTGTTACATAGAGGAAGACAGTATCAGGAGGGAGTTGTGAAGTGTTGTCACAACTTCACAACATTTGTCCAGCACATGCTTTAAGTTTGAAGATTATATTGAACCGTTTTCTTTGCAGAAATATAGGTGTGATGTAGAGGCTCTTGGGCAGTATACACAGGAAGGCAGTGTAATGAAGCTTTTGAAGTGGAAGGTCAGTCCTCAGCAGGGATCAAGAAGTGAGTAGGTGTGTTTAGCAGCAGCTACCGCAGGGGCACTTATACTTTGCAGTATGTGAAGCTGTTAGTAAATGGACAATGGAATTGCAGGATGGCTCCACTGTTGTAAATAAGACAGCTTTGTGGAGACATGCCCGTGTCACGTTGTTCTCTTTGTCAGGATGGATCACACCATCAAAACCAAACCACCAGGGAACATTTCTGTCCTTAAACTGTGTAAAGTAAGAACAAATAGAAAGAAAGAAAGAAAGAAAGAAAGACATTTAAAATAAAATTATCTGTCTGTGTCTGTATATCATGTTTTATGCATCTGGAAAAAAATTATTTATTATAAATATCAGATTGCTAGTTGATGGCCAGATGCTACCTTGAGAAATCTTTCTACATTGATCAATGACAATATTTATCCTCAGATAATTCATAAAGAACAGACAATGTTACTGTGGTCAGGGGAAGTCTAAACAAGTATTAGGAAAGAATTGGTATGTATGACAATTTTTTTGGTGTTGGGGGGCCATTGTGCTGTAGTCTGAGCAGTTGGAAAAGATACTAAGATAATGAAAAATATTTCCAGTCAAAGAATAAATCAGCCATTGCATCCTGCCTTGATTTATTGAACAGAAGAATAGCTACAATTTGGGAAACCGAGAGAGATTCGATCCTGCCCAATCTGATTACCACGCTCATGCAGTTTTTTCATGCTTTCCAGTAAAGAACGCATTACAATAATGGCATTTATTCTTCTAAGCACAGCGGATGATCACATCATGACCTAGCTTGTAGTTTGCGAAGCAGATTCATTAGTCATTGAAGTTGTAATTTCAGATTTGGCGGCAAAGAACATGACCGCTTCCTTTCTCACACTCTCAGTTTCTCTCTCAGCAGCTCAATAAGGATAAAGTTAGCAAGTCTGAACTGCTTTCATTTAATTTATTACGCTGAGTATTGCATAATGCAGATTTATTCCCAGCTTTCCTGGTGGATTGCACAGTCCTCTAAATCAGCCTCATGGTTTGTGTTTTTTTGCAATTGCTGTATCATAGAAACAAGTGTGTGTACGTATGAGAGAATGAGTCAGTGAGTGCATTTTAAATGAGTCGGATTTGTTTAAAATGCATTTTAAATGAGTTGGACTTGTTTTGGCAAATGGAGGTTGGGGTTTTATTGATTTTTAGAGAGCTGGCGCCTCTACGCTTTACAAGTGACTCTACACACTCACTTTTTTAAAAGACAGAATTCCTGCCTTTAAATAGTTCTAAATCGCCTTAAAATAAAGGCATACATTAAAATAGAGCTTGTGTTGAAATAAAGAATTACTTTTTGAGGGTTTGAGTTTTAAGAACCATGCAGCAGATGTTTGAGCTGGATTTTAGTTGATTGATAGAAATATGAACTGGGTCATAAAAGAAAGAGAGAGAGAGAGTGAGAGAGAGAGAGAGAGAGAGAGAGACTGGTAGTGTAATTACCTCACCGAGTTACAGAGGTATTCTTAGCCCTCCTTCAGTGGAGACTCTCTAATTAGCAGCAAATTAACAGATGCTCAACAGAGAGAAGGTGCAGACCTCATTTTGGAGGAAACCCTAGAGAAAGTAAGGCCTACTTCTGCACTCATCCTCTCGAGAGCGGTACTCTGTAAGAGGAGAGCGACCCTATATACACAGCTGCTCAAGGTCACAGCTCTTTAACACTGATATCCTGCAACTGTTTTATAAATATACAATAGACTCTATTACCAACAAGTGCTTCAGGTTTGAATTTAGATTTGTATTCATTCACCTGGAGGAATAGGAATAGGAACAGGTACAGAGCTGTTGTTTCCACTAACTGACCGGCCACAGGTGAAACCTAGACACAGCCACAGCTAAAAACACACACACACAGTCACACACACATACACATGCACACATTGTAACCAGAGACATGAAGCCACAACATAACATAAGGTCTGACTCAGAAGTGCTATACAAGTGAAAGCAGTCAGTCAAGCTAGAAATAAAGCACACTTTATTACAAAGACAAGAGTCATGTAATACATATATCTGCAAGGCATCTAGTTCTGTATCAATATATACAATTAAACTGCATAATATTTGCACTTGCTGGCTCAGTGATATTACATATAATCTCTAATATTATTTGAATCAGAAATTTCTCCATGCAGTTTTTTTATGGTGATGCAATTTGTCTTGCATCCAAATCAATCATGGCTGTGACTTTTAGTCTCAATTCTCAATTTGTGGGGTTTTTTTTATGTCTAATTGTTATGAAAGAGTAGTAATAGTGTCATGATAAACCTAGACCTAGACCTAGTTTTTAATAGACCAAGAGTTTTCTAAAAGCTTGTGATGATCTCATTTTAATGCTTCACTAACTGACTGATCGAAGCTCACAAAATGTCACTGTGGTATTTTTTGACTCATATTTTTTAAGAAACAAGAAGCCACTGGAAAATAGTTAATATCAAACACAGACATGGACGGTTGTCAAAAAAAAAGTCTTAAGGATTGATATAAAAATGCACAATATTTGAAAATATTGGTATATTTACAGTTTATGTAGCAGTTGGTCATGAGAGAACTTCAGAAAATTATTCATGAGAAGAGAGTGAGTATATTGTAGGCTGAAGTTTCCTTGCTTTGTTCCTGTTGTCTTATTTTTTTCAACCTGCATCCCAAGAACATACCTAGATCACAGTTCTGACTAATGACTCGAGTAATTTTTTTAATTATCTCTCTCCCTCAAATAGCATATTTGTACTATAACAGTTGACATGCTAATTACTCTAAACTTTAAAATTACATAAAGGTGGTGGAAGTGTATTGGCTTATGCTTGTGATGCTGTGGATGTGTACTTAACAGTTAAAAGGGATATCAAAATATCCATTTATCCATCCATCCATCTATGCATCTTCTATTCCGCTTATCCTGCACAGAGCCTGGAACTTACCTCAGGGATAAAGGCCATGAAACAGGGGACCCCCTGGCTGGGGTGCTAACCTATCACAGTTTAGTCTCTCACACACACCTGTTTACACCCTCAGCATACAGTGAATGTCTTTGGACTGGGGGAGGAACGCAGAGGAAATCCCCAAAGCACAGGGTGAAGATGCAAACACCACACACTCAGAGCAGAGGTGGAAATACTCCAGAGGTGTGAACATGCTAATGTGCTAACCACTATGCCACCGTGTCCTCTCATTAAAATATTTGATATAATACTCCCAAGCAGAAACTGACACAAATGTGGTTTCTTTTACACATCACTTTCTTTATAGTGAGTCTGGCGTCTGTAATTAAATATCTAACACTTTGATGACATTCAAGTGTCTGTTCAGCTACTGAGTACTGATTAACATGGCACATGTGATTTCTTTTCATGCTTTTGACCTTTTTTGTCAAACATGCACATATGATCATGTGTACTCTTAATTAATTTCCACAGAACTACAGTCATGATTGAACTAGCACTTGTTTTATGTATATATTTAAAAAAAAAATAAAAAGACCAAATGCCATAAATGTCAGGATATTGTGCGTGTGTGTGCATGTGTGTGCATGTGTGTGTGTGTGCGTGTGTGTGTGTGTGTATGTACACACAGGTTAAATGGACAATAGATGTTAAATGAACAGTCGGCCTGCAGACATGCCTTTTGTTGTTTTGTTTTTTCCCGCCTCGTAACAGATATATTTTTATCACAATTTTAACAGCTACTTAAATAATTAAACATGCCAGTCCATCTCATCAGTCACTTCAGGGTGAAATTAGGTCTTTTGAGTTATGTGCTCTGTTTCATTGTTGAGTTTTTGAGTGAAATGGTGCATGCAGAAATGACTCCCTCTCTCCTCGCATTTATTTTATACATTTAGTCAGTGTTTGTATAGGGAGCTTAATGTTCGGTGCATAATATCAAACATTGGTTTTATGATTAACTGGTTACTTGTCACTGTAGTGGAATCATTTGGGTAGATTTTACAGTCGCTCTATGGTCTATGGTTCTAGTGAATGATCAGGAAGATACATTAATTAAGATCTGTTCATGAAGATAAAATTTATTTTAGTTTAGAAGTTGATTCTTAGCAGTCCGGTTGAAGCATTAGTATATTATATCTACCTGTATATTATCTTAAACAGCTTAATATACAAGTGACCAGGGTTCATTTTGTAATTGTCATGAGCATAAAGAAAGTGATCTTGTGAATTAATATATAAAGCTTTTGTGTGAACTTTTTCCCTTCAGTGTAGCATTTGTTGGAAAGTTTATTAAAAGTATTTACACATAACCATTTGCTCGTTTTGTTTATGCTAGGCTATTAAAATCTTTGCAAGTATCATTTGTATTTTTTAATACCTAAGCACCTTTTTATTTAGATTGTATGTGTAGCATATTCCATTTATATTTATTTCTCTTGTGTGCTGTGTACTGCCAAAATTATTTCCTTCAGGATTAATAAAGGTCTTACTTATATTAATATCTGAATAATTTATAATGAATTAATCCTGATATTAAAATGTCTTGATGCTAGCGTTTCTGTCTTGCTGAATAATGTCTATCTTCAGTCTGATTAGACAGCTTGCTTTCATCTGAGTGTATTGTGCAAAAGTTGTATATTTTTTTAAACCCTGTGGGCTGCTAAGTACAGACAAGATCCAGTTTGAGACCCACATCTTGGAAAGAAGTGAAAGTTCTTGTAGTTTTGGGTAGGCTTGTGTGAGTGGGCGGCCGGTTGTTAGTCCAGTGTTTGGGAAAACTTTGTACAAGGGCTTGGCTTGTGCTCTTTAATTCTTATACACACATTCACTGTGCTGGGGATAGACTTTGACAAACATAGAGACAAAATTAATAATGTAATGTAGCTGGTTGTTTTTGAACAGACAGATGTGCCTCCAGGTTCTTTAAATCCCTGACACACTTAAACACAAACCAGTTGCACAGACATACAGGTGGAACACAAGTGCCACTGGTGTCTGCTGTCTTACTGTCCATATTTAGTGTACCCAATTTTAACTGTCTCCCTGACCCTGACTAATAGCAAGGTTGTGTTTTTTTGTCCATATATAGCTGTGTAGTCTTTTGTGTGTGTGTGTGTGTGTGTGTGTGTGTGTGTGTGTGTGTGAGAGAGAGCGAGAGAGAGAGCGAGAGAGAGAGCGAGAGAGAGAGCGAGAGAGAGAGCGAGAGAGAGAGCGAGAGAGAGAGAGAGAGAGAGAGAGAGAGAGAGAGAGGCCTGCTCAGGCACCTCTGGGAATTGTGCCGTCTTCTCTTCTGTTACTTTTCCCGACTTTCCCCATATTTACTACTTAAGTTGCAGTCCCTTTGCTCCTGGGACTAGTTCCCTGGATCAGACCAGAGTTCTGAATCGAGTGAAGACACAGATTAAGTTCTATTTTTAAGACTCACTAAGCTGGAGTTGGATTCAATTCTTAAAAGTTTTATAATTTTGTAGCAATAAGAGATTGAACTGAAACTGATCCATGGTGTGACTTGGACATGGCACAGTTTACTTATAAATCTAGATTTTGTGTAATGCACTCTTGTGGCTGAGTTGCCATAACCTTGATCTCCAGTGGTTGCTACTGTACTCTGCTACGCTTCAGTGTGGTGAATGCAATATTTACAAGCTATACATTCAATAAACTAATTCAAGTATAGGAATATAACAAAATCCAGGCTGTCAGGCAAACAGGACATCAGCTGGTGAATGTAGTCTATTGAAGTATTTCACACTTGAACACAGCCCATAGATCAGTACACATCTCTCTAAAATCAGGATCCATTAACATACATACAGTACAACTGTACATTCATGCTGGATATAAAGGTTTACTCAGTTTGAAGGTAAACATGATCTACAGGCTTGACAGTGATGTATTTTTCTGCTTGTTTATGTTTGACTTGAACTGTGTTGTTTACATGATGATAAGTAACAGCTTTCTGCTTGTTGAATCTGCTTACATGTATAATTTCACTGTCTCATTGTTGTCTCTTTCCTGTCCTCTTACAGCCTGAAAACCTTCAGAAGACATGGCTGAGGGAGTTCTATCAGGTAAGCGGCCAACGTTGCTCTTCTACAATTTTGTATTGAACCTTAAACAGATGAATGGAACAAGGCCATGACCTATAGCCTAGTACACTGGGCTGCTTCCAGTCAAACTGTTTACAGGTATGACCTCATACATGGTAGTGCTAACCTCATGGTTGGCTTTCTAGCTTGTGTTTAAGGGGAAGAGATCAAGTATGTGAAAAAAAGTGAGTTTTTTTAGGGTCATGCACATGAGTGTATCAGAACCATCCGTAACTGTGTCTGCAGTCTGATTGCACAGATAGCTGCTTCAAATTTGTTGTTCAGACATGAGTACCATATGCATCTTGCAGGCTCTCTCTCTCTCTCTCTCTCTCTCTCTCTCTCTCTCTCTCTCTCTCTCTCTCTCTCTCTCTCTCTCTCTCTCCCACACACACGCACACACACCGCCTTTGATCTGGTAGCAAGCGTTTAAAAAAACCCACAGCTTTTTCCATTGCCTGCTGGGGGGAAGTTGGTTGCAAAAGAGAGTTTTGTATGAGTGTAACAGGATCTGATCTGATCAAAATAATCTATGTTTGTTAAAGAAAAGTACAATTGTTTTTCTTTAAACTGCAGCTTATAGATGTTTTTTTGTGCTGACATGAAAACTGGGTCTAACATGTTTCATAATAATAATATTACCACTGTGTTATGCTTAGTTTTTTTACTCTAACAACTACATAAAGTAATAATAATAATAATAATAATAATAATAATAATGATAATAATAAGTAATATTATCATTATTATTATTATTATTATTATTATTATTATTATTATTATTATTATTATTATTATTATTATTATACAACTACTATTAAAAAACATCAGCAAATAGAACTCATTTATTACAAATAAGGTAAAAAATTTTGCTAACTGTGATGTTCAAAATTGCTCACAGCGCACAGGGTCAGACTTGATACAGAACAGAGAGGGTTCAAAGTCTTGCTCAAGGGTCTAACCATGCCAGCTTGCCAGTGGTGGGACTTGAACCCTTGACCTTCTGATCAGTAACCCCCAGAGTCTTGCCAGTTGAGCCACCACTCAATGCTAAGCAGTCTAAAGCTCCATATTTTCCCTTGCTAATAAATCTCATTTTCCTAGGACTAGATAATTTGAGATAATGTTCCAGATCTTTAAATTTTCCTTCAGATTATTTAAAACTGACTGTCACACATTTGAAATGGGCTAAGGTCCTCTGCAGGAGTGAAACAGGTTTTCTTGACCTTTCTGCTGCTTCACAGCTGGATTTCAACATCATTCATTATTCATTCATTCATCTTCTACCGCTTATCCGAACTACCTCGGGTCACGGGGAGCCTGTGCCTATCTCAGGCGTCATCGGGCATCAAGGCAGGATACACCCTGGACGGAGTGCCAACCCATCGCAGGGCACACACACACACACTCTCATTCACTCATGCAATCACACACTAGGGCCAATTTTCCAGAGATGCCAATCAACCTACCATGCATGTCTTTGGACCGGGGGAGGAAACCGGAGTACCCGGAGGAAACCCCCGAGGCACGGGGAGAACATGCAAACTCCACACACACAAAGTGGAGGCGGGAATCGAACCCCGACCCTGGAGGTGTGAGGCGAACGTGCTAACCACTAAGCCACCGTGCCCCCCCGGATTTCAACATGTGTGTGAAAAAATGGTGTGAAAGCAGAGTCACAGCCTGCCATAGAACTACACAGTGATCTGATGTAACAGCTGTTCTCTGTCCAGCTTATTCTCTCATTAACACTTTACAGAGAGGTGCCAGTTTATCACTTAACTGTAATAGCTTGACTGAGCAGTATACTGTAAGTGACCACCACCAAGCAAATATTACTTCTATATAGCAGTGACATTATGTGCACTCACTAACTGTTATCCACCTGGCATGTGTATAGTTAGCAACAGATCGATGGAACAGCTTGATCAGAACCAGTTTCTCAGTCCAGCAGTGACGTTGACTGCAGCTCTGCTGTGTGCACCTGTATAGGTGCTTTACCTGAGGTCAATGTTAATGTGGACAGGAAGGTGTGTCTTATACTCCGAATAATCAAATCAGTATTTGAGACTATTCCTGCTCCAGACGGAAGCTGTGCAGTTTATGGATCAGCTGAGCTGGATCGAGGCCTGTGCCTGCAGGATTTAGTGGTTTTGTCTTGCTAAGTGTCAAGCTCTGTAATGATACACATGATTCATACCACAGGGCATTTGCATATTATGAAAGGCAACACTTTTATAACTAGTAACCTCAGTCACCACATTATTTGCATATCAATCACACTTAAATTTGTTTTCTACTCTCCATAAACTGATTTTGAAATCCGATCGCTGATCACATCGACTGGATTAACGAGAGAAAACTTGAGAAACTTGACTATTTGGATGCAAAGTAATATGAAAAACTCACAAAAACTCGACTTAAAATATTAATTGAGGCAGTAAAAAGGTGAGCAGAAGCTTTAATTCTGTGTCCTATTCATGTTTTTTTCTTCACCAATAAAATAAAAGCAATCTCAAACACAGTGCCAACAAAATGGATTTTTCTACATTTTTCTACATTCTGCATTCAAGTGATAAATATGATCTTTTTAACTTGACCTTCCCTGACCAAGAGAACAGGTCAGGACAACAGTCAGTGAAGGTGGTACAAATGTTATAGCTACATTTTAAATTCTTTCATGAATATTCATTTTATGATAAACAATTCTGATTAGCAGTACTAAGAAGCACAAGAGTATTCCATTTTATTGTATCAGAGAATGAGTGGTGTCTGTTTTTTCTAGACTCTTACAGCAGATCTATGTTGTTTTATGCCTGGCTGTTGGTTGGCTTTCACACCTTTTTTCCACATGTGTTAATCCAGCTGTGAAGCAGAGGAAAGGTCACCAAAAGTCACGTTACTCCTGCAGAGCTTCTGTTATCTGCCTCCACTTACAGTACAAAACAAAGCTGTAGAGAGTACGACAGATTCTGCAAGATCACAACATTAGAGTGCTGAACATCAAGAGAGCTTTTAGATTAGAATTATAGTATGCTAAGGTACTATTTGTGAGGAACTTAAATAAATAATGCTAGCAATAGCTCTTTAGCTAGTGCAAATGTGATCTCAGTTCCGGATTCTCTGACTTTGACCTATGGAGTGTCTGATATTGGTTTGTGAGGGGAAAATAAATCTTTGGATATTGTGATTGTTAGGTGGACGTGGAACAAGCTGTCACTGGATTAAAACAAGTTTACACTACTTTGTCTTTGAAGGTTTGTTAAGAGTTTTGTAGAAAGCAACAGGCTTCAGTGTGGGTTACAGATTTTACCCTTTGTGTGGTGTTCAGGTAAGCATTCATTAAACAGATTATAACTTTATCACAAAAACTAATCACACATTCATTGTTAAATGTGATCTATGAATTGCAAACTTTTTCTCAATCCCAAACAGTATAAATAACATTTGGCATTAAAGACAACATATTATTTTTATGTATTTTTTTTCTTTTTCTGAAGTGTTTTTAAAACCCCAGTAATGTCTTGGGTTTGACCTGGGGTCTCATTTATAAAGCGTGCGTATGCACAAAACGGGGCTGGAAACGTGCGTACGCCATTTTTCGCGCAAATGTTGTGATCTATAAAAAACAAACTTGACGGGAAAATGTGCACACCTTTAAACAAACTTTGAGACGTGCGTACGCACATTCTGGAGACAAAGGGAATTGGCGACACAGATGGTGAGGTCGTGAACTGAAGTTAGATTGTAGAAAATACATGTGAGAAGAACGATTATAAGAATTAATGACATTTAATTTTCACTCCATTTCATACGTTATATCCACATTATCATGAAGATTAAATCCAACAGTGTTATTTGTGCCGATTGTTTTAGGCTATATACATCTAGTAAAATCCAAACGTAATTCAAAATGTATTAAAAATAAAATAATAATAATAATCAGCGATACTCCCTCCAGGGTGTATCCTGCCTTGATGCCCAATGAAGCGGCTCCCCGTGACCCGAGTAGTTCGGATAAGCGGTAGAAGATGAATGAATGAATGAATAATCAGCGCTGCCTTACAGTCACATTGTCCACAACGGGAGCGCAGGAGGAGATGGCGAGACCACATGTGATACAGAATAGCATGAAATACCCTTTTATTAGAGAAATGCAGAGCACAGTGTAAAAACAAAATATTTTCCTTAATGTACATATATCATAAAATGTCAAAGTACATACAATACAATACAATGCATACATACAATTGTACATACAATGTCAAATACAGTCATGAAGCACAATCGGTCCTAACTATTACGGTGTTCGTTAAAAAACCGTCACGAAGAAGCATGTGTTCACTATAACATTTTCGTCTTAAATTTTCGCCCACAAATTAATTCTGTGATTTTGTCAAGGTGTTAACGATCAGTCTAATTGCTAGAAACATATAAATCCTCCGGTGACCCGGGTATGTAATGCTTCATGATGGCACTGCTGGCAGTGTTGGAGGATTACGCCAATGGCAAAATAAGGAGAGAACGAGTTTTCAGGGACCATGATGATTTCCTGGCCCATGATGATGACTGGCTAATAAGCTGATTTAGAGTCCCTAGAGCTGTGCTCTTAGATCTATGTGTTGAATTGGGTCCAGTATTAGAGAGAGCAACACGCCGGAACCATGCCATCCCAGTCCAAATACAAGTCCTCACCACTCTGGGGTTCTTGGCAACCGGCTGTTTCCAGCGGGAATTGGCAGACAGGTAAATTATTTATATAAAAAAACTATAAGTAATCCTCAACTTTGTGTCTAAGACCTTTTTGTATATGAAATAATTCTATTGGAATCTATCATCTCACCCTGTAGGTCTGGTATATCACAGATCCCTGAGTGCCATAATATCTGTCGTTTTGAATGGTATACTTAATATGGGTAGTCGATACATCAGGTTCCCCTACACTGTGCGAGAGCAGGCCGAAATTAAAATGCAATTTGCAGCAATGTCTGGTTTCCCAAATGTAATCGGCGCAATTGACTGCGCTCATGTTGCTATAAGGGCACCATCTGAAAAGCATGTGCATTCTATTAATGTGCAAATCATATGTGACTCCAACATGACCCTCACAAACATTGTGGCACGCTGGCCTGGTTCAACACATGATTCCTTTATCTTGACACATAACAGTGTAGGGAACATACTAAATGCAGGCGCAGTACGTGATGGCTGGCTTCTTGGTGTGTTTAACAATATTAAAAAGTAGAAACTAACAATTTTGTTTTTAATATAATTATAACAATGTTGCTTTTAATATAATTATAACCTGCAGGCGACAGTGGCTACCCCTGAGACGCTGGCTCCTCAACCCATTTTTAAACCCGCTGAGCATAGAGGAAACTCATTATAATGAGGTCCACTCTCGTGCCCGCGCAGTTGTTTGCATTGACTATTTATGGTTAAAAATGGGCAGGTACAGGGCGGGATTTGAGGCTGGTTCACGTACGCACATCTGTGGGTGATCTGTGATTTATAAAGGGAACATTGCTTAGAGGAGTGCGTACGCACGGTTTTATAAATCGGATTTTTTTTTGGCGTACGGCATTTTTGGCTTTTGGGCGTACGTAAACTTTTAGTAGGGATCCAACGCACAGTTTTATAAATGAGACCCCTGAACAGTACCAAAGGGTTTAAAGAGTAAACATAACAGTAGGGTGAAAGAAGGTGGTTCTTGGTCATGTTTACTAGATAGCAGGCTTTCTGTAGTTAGTGTGTCTTTTGCTGCTATAGTTAGTATCATCATTTAAAAACAATGAACACATGGAGCTGAATGTTGTTCTGAGCTGTTTTGCATAATACATGACCTATACCAACTAGATACCAGTCCATAGTGAGAGATTTATTCATGCAAGTGAAGCGTACAAGATAGGGACACAATTGTTGTCAGTGAGATCTGAATGAGATATTTGATATATGTAAGTCCATTGAGTGAGACTGAGTGAGGTGAACGTGAGTGTGTGTGTGTGTGAGATAGAGAGAGAGAGAGAGAGACTGAATGAGTGAGTGTGTGAGTGAGTGAGGTGAACAAGTGAAGTGTACAAGATAGGGACACAATTGTTGTCAGTGAGGTCTGAAGGAGATATTTGTAAGTTCATGTTCTCAATATTGACTTTTTTGTGTTTATTAAGGAACTTGTATATTAATCAGGTTTGTGTATGTGTGTGTGACTAAGTGGGTTTGTGACTGAGTGAGATTAACATGTGTGAGTGAGGTAAGTGACTGAGTGTGTGTGTGAGTGAGTGAATGAGGTGAACAGGTGTGAGTGAGTGTGTGTGTGAGTGAGTGTGAGTGAGTTGGAATCATTGCAGGTCCTGTCGAATTGAGTTTAGAGCTGCCTGCATCTCTCCTTATCTTTCCGTATCTCTTATCTCTCTCTGTATGTGTACATGTGCACGTTCATGATGGTTTGAATCACATTTATCTCAAAGGACACCAAATGACAGTTACCACTTAGCACACATAGAGATCTGTAAACAAAGAAGTGACAAGCAGAGGGGGCAGGCTGAGGAGGGTGCAATTATAGAAGTGGTATTCATCACAATAGATTTGGCCATGCGGTCAGTCTAGTTTGAATAATATGGAAACCGTTTTTGTTTACTTTGGATCAAGTAGCTCAGTGTCCTCAAACATATCCACCATCTGTGTGTGTGTGTGTGTGTGTGTGTGTGTGTATGTGTGTGTGTGTGTGTGTGTTGCCCTGAGAGAAAGTAAATATAAAATTCTTCTCCTCTGCTGATAGATGTTCCTCACTGTTTTGCTGTTACTTGACTTTAAAGCTGGTCTGTACCAGTCTTATAGCGAACACTAGCCACTTTACCAGTCTAATAACTAATGCTTGCATCTTGACCAGTCTAATACTTTAGCTAAACCTAGCATTTGTACTAGTCTAATAGCTAATGCTAGCAACTTTGCCAGTCAAATATTTTAGCTAGCACTGGCATATTTACCAGTCTAATAGCTAACACACATATCGTCGCTGTCAGGCGGAATCCTCATATCTCCAAAACCGTTATTTTTCAGGAAATGAAAAAAACGGCGTACCTTATCTGCAGTGCACAGGGTTTAGTCCGCGTTGCAGTGCATTGTCTTGCGCAAAAATTCCTGTCCTCAGACGAGCACCAGACCTAGCGGGGGTCAAATTTTTTTTTTTCTTTTGAGCCCAGTGTTTTGAGGACATTTACCTCAGAAGACGTGTTGATTCGTTGCGACTCTTCTTGAGGAGAAATATGCCGCGAAGCTCTCCCACGGAGTGAGGAAGAGGTGGACAGATTGGTTAAGACTTTAGATTGGTTAATAACTTGTAAAAATAACAGACCCACGTGGGGACTGACCAATAGCATCGATATGTGAAAACATATGAAATTGACCAAATTTTGACATACAAGGTTTCCGCCCGACAGCGAAGATATTCACCAGTCTAATAGCTAACACTGGCATATTCACCAGTCTAATAGCTAACATTAGCATATTCACCAGTCTAATAGCTAACACTAGCATATTTACCAGTCTAATAGCTAACACTGGCATATTTACCAGTCTAATAGCTAACACTAGCATATTTTCCAGTCTAATAGCTCACACTAGCATATTTTCCAGTCTAATAGCTAACACTAGCATATTTACCAGTCTAATACCTTTTGAACTGCTGATTAATAACAATTTAATAACAGCTGAACAGCCAATATCAATATTTTTATTCTGTTATTCTACTCTAAAGATGGCAGTCCCGTCTTAAAGCATGAGAAATATCACCTGTATGTAGTTATACATTTCAGTAAGCCTTCACAGTAGGATAGCATTAAGTCCTTTACTCTTTACTCAGGGACTAGTATAAACACATGTAGTTTAACATTGAGCAAACGTATTGCTATTAAAAAACCTGTAATGTGATGGAGGTGAGAGAAATGGTGGGTGTTTTGGAATGAAAGTGTGCAGTGATTTGTGTGCGTGTGTGTGTTTGTCCATGTGCCCATGCTGTTAAGAGAGATCGGGGAAGGCCTGTATTTACTAGGCCTCACAAGCATGACGTCATGGAAATCTCACAATCTGTCATTTTCATTCTCTCTCTCTCTCTCTCTCTCTCTCTCTCTCTCTCTCTCTCTCTCTCTCTCTCTCTCTCTCTGTTGACGAGAACACCATGGGTGACTGGTAAATCTCTAAACTATGATCATGCTGTAAGTGTATGTTTGGACATATAAAATGGCACTTTCTCTCTGTAGCTCAGCTCCTAAGCTCATGTATGCAGCTTAGATATACTGTAGAACCTTACGCACTGGGAGAAATGTAATAAGAGCTGAGATTGTGGTTTAGCAGTATCTCATATAAAGCTGGATCTTCTTGTTACAATACAAAGGAGCACAGCGTGCTTATTATAATTTATGTGACAAAGTATCTTGGTTTTTCCATTCATGCACAAGTTTGATATGTGGTTGATTTAAGGTCAGGGTAATTTGCTGTGCGAGCATGCAACCAAATAGAGCTTTTACACTAGAGGAAGCAGCTCAGCAAATTCCTCATGATGCTGCATGTTGTTGCATTTCCACTGCCGGGTGAATCAGGTATAGCTTGTTACTTTATCTTTGTAATTGATACATTATTTTACTAAATTGTATAGTTATGTTTTAATTATCACTATTTCGATTGTTCATAGGTTTATCTTGCTCATTTACAGGTCTTCACTGCCTTCTTCAGTTAGATTAAGCAAGCGCTGGCTAGCTGACTAGTTGCTTTTAGTGCATCATTTCTAATTGCGTTGACCATTTTTGAACAAGCATTTTAACACTCTATCTTGCAAATAGAGACTGAATTAAAGCAGGAGCCTAGACCAACAGATTAAACAGAACACACACGCAAATATATAGTCACATACTTCAATAACAGACGACTGTGCTTCCTAATTTTAAAAACCATCAACTGCCACTGGTCTGCATTCATAGATCTCAAAATGGATTTTAGGGAGCCGAGGGGTCAGAGGAGCAGAATCAGGGGACCCAAGTATTTTAAAAATCACAATTTGCCTCTGTCAGTTATTATGTCCCTAAATGAAATGGAGTCAAGTGATAGATCTTATAAATATAGATTCTGGCTCCAGTAAATAACAAAGAATTATTGTACACATAATGTGTATTATTAGATTCATTGTAAAATAAATATGTAATTAGAGATCTGTGGGATTTGTTTTTCACTGTCTCTGACTGCTAAATCCCCTGTTTTCTAATCCCCTTGTTTAGACAGTTGACTGATAATAGAATCATCTGGAATAATAATATCTCTTGCTGAAGTCACTAAATATCAGCACACACAAATTTTCAGTAGTGTAGCAACTATGCCAGACTTTATCTTAATTTATTTTACTTTTTTATTTCTTTGATTTATTCATAATTGAATATTTTAGTTCAACTGTCAAGGTACAATATTTTAAACTTTATATGCAAAAGCTTATTTTATTTAGTTCTAAAGCTCACATGCATTCTTACATAGAAAAATTCAAGATAACGTGATAAATAAAATAACAAAAATGTTAACAAGAGAAAAGATCAACATGCAATGGACATATGGTGTTTGTTCTATATTGTACAAGATTTTTGAAAAAAAAAAGTCTGCAATTTATTGTTCAGACTAAAATGATAGTGATGGTAAAAAGAAATAAAAAATGAAACAAGAAAAAACAGTCCTGGACATATTCATGAATTTGGGGCAAATGACAAATGTGCTGATGAAATTTTTGCAGTGTGTCAGGGTTTCAAGGGGAAGGCGGAGGTGGAGGTGGAAGTGGTGAAAAGGGGGTTGATGATCTGTTCCTGATGCCCCGGTGCTGTTTACCCTAGTGTGAAATTATAGATCTTCAGCAGCATCTTATATCTATTGACAGTAGGTATGCGCATAGCATCAGATTTCAATTCAACTCAATTTTATTTATAAAGCACATTTAAAATCAGCCTGAGCTGGTCAAAGTGCTGTACATAGAGTTAAAAGAAAAGGGGGGAAAAAAGAACATAAATATAAAAGAACACGTACAAATTACACAACAATTAAAAGCACAGGAAAAGAGGTGTGTTTTTAACATGGATTTAAATTCAGCAAACGTAGAAGCAGTTCTGACTGGTGGAGGCAAGCTATTCCACAGCTTATCATATTACATAATTTATCACAATTTTAACATTATATAATGATATTGTTTAGCTCTAACTAAAAGTTAGCTGTTTAGTTGTTTCTTCTGAATACAGCTGGGAGTGTGACTTAGAATATGAAATCAGTGTATATGCATGCTTTTTATAATACTTCCCTCTGTGTGTGTGTGTGTGTGTGTGTGTGTGTGTGTGTGTGTGTGTGTGTGTGTGTGTGTGTGTGTGTGTGTGCATGCATGCGGGTGTGTGTGTGTGTGTGTGCTGGGCTTTAATTTATTACTTCGAGTTTCTCAGGGATGATGATGGTGTGTGTGTGCTGTATATCTTTTAGATATATCTGTCTATCTATTATGGGTTGTACGTTTAAATCAGAGCATATATGCTTGTCGTGTGTTTGTGTTGTACAGTATATGTATGTGTTATGCTGAGTTTTCCAGTACCTCAGTTCTTGAATAATTTTTTAGGATAGCCTGATTTGTATTTGCTTTGGAATAATTACATGGTTGAGAGGCTTATCTTGGCTCTTTCACTTGATTTGAATATGAAAAATCTTAAAAACATAGGAGGTCACTGACTTTGAAAGAGATCTGCATAATTCCACCAGTCCTGAGGGCAGTACTAGTGCACACACAAGTAATTTACATTCATGGTTTATATTTTTATTAGGGGTTTATGCAAAGATCATTCAAACCCAGCATGAACCTGTGGGTTTAGAAAGCTTTCCATGAATCAGAAGATCCAATGATGAAAGTAAAAACAAAATCAATGTTTTTTAGGGATGAGCGAGTACAGCATTATCTGTATCTGTTAACCATATGAATGATCTGTATCTGTACCTGTACTCGGAGTGGGTGGGGCCTAACCCGGAAGTAGGCGGGACTTGTCTTGAAATGGGCAGGGCTTTAACCGGTATGTTATTTTAAGCATGCAATTGATATGGGTTGATCAGAAATTGTTATATTTATTGCTGATTAGAAAAATATTTACAGGACAAGCATCAGGATCAATGCTTTTGCATTGATCAAGCTTCAGATCAATGGTTTTGATCACGATAGCAAAGGAACTATATTACAGAAGTTTTGCAACAATGAAAACAAAACAATGCAGTGCAATTATGAAGTAAAATGTAATGAACAACATAACTTTCTTTTTTAACTTTTAATTTTTTTATGATCAGTGTGATTTTTATTTTTTTTTTTTTGGTTCTTTTTTTATTTTTTTATTAGCTTAAAATTGTGTGTAGCTTAATAATTAATTTGTAATATTTATAACACTAGATTACTACCTTTATGTTTTTATGAAATACAGCAAAAACGTGTCAGACACTCAGTGTCTGGTTCCTGGTTAGAGACAGCTGAAGGTTTAAAAAAGAAAAAAAATCTCCGACAGTCAGAGACGCAATGCGAGTCGCATTCTACCAAGCAAGCACCATGTCTGAACGAACCCTCTTTTACCAGAACTCTACTGGTTAGTAAGTAAGTATTATTAACGTTACAACCCGAAGTAAAAAGCTGAAGAAACCCTAAACGTTAACGGAAAAGACCCGCGAACCCGAGTGTCTGAGGGAGAGACAGAGAGCTGTTCTGTGTGTGACTGTGAGTGAGCAGAGCGAGACACAGCAACACAATACATCTGTATGTGTGTAGGGGAGGGGCGCTGTGACTAGCCTATTACAGAACGCTGACACAATTAGATACCCAATGATGATTTTCATTCAATCCGAGCACAGATATTGACTCGTATTACTCGTATAATACTCGAACTCGGCAGAAGTACTTTATCCGTACCGGATACTCGTTTCAGCCGAGTATCCGGCTCATCTCTAATGTTTATCATGACTTTATAACTCTTTTGCTGTAATGCGTCTGATTCTGTCAACTCCACTCTCTGCACTAGTGATTGATGTGCCCAGTGTTGCCAGATTAGACGCCTCTTTAACAACCTGAACCAGAAGAAAATGGCCTTGTGCTGGTATAATTTGTCAGTGCAATTCAGGGCTGATTTTCAGTGAGCTGGAGGTGGGGTTTAAACTCATTACTTTAGGAATGTATACCATGCCTTGCAAAAGTACGCTGAAATTTTATTCTGATTGGTATTTTTCTTTAAATAAATGAAACTGAAAATCAGTTATTGGAAACTGCTTGTGTAAGTATTCAACCCATGTGCTATGGAAGCTGCCAGGTTACACGGATGAAAGAAATTGCCTTAACGAGAGCACAATTAGTTTACACTTGGCATCCTCCTGTGAATAGTTAAACATGCAATCACAATTTTTGGATAAATAACCCACTGTTGAAGGATCACTGGTCTGGATGTTAACGTAAAGGAAAATGAAGACCAAAGAGCATTCCACAGATGTTAGAGAGAAAATAATAAAAATGTATAGATTAGGGAAAGGGGGGGCATGGTGGCTTAGTGGTTAGCACGTTCGCCTCACACCTCCAGGGTTGGGGGTTCGTTTCCAGCCTCCGCCTTGTGTGTGTGGAGTTTGCATGTTCTCCCCGTGCCTCGGGGGTTTCCTCTGGGTACTCCGGTTTCCTCCCCCGGTCCAAAGACATGCATGGTAGGTTGATTGGCATCTCTGGAAAATTGTCCGTAGTGTGTGATTGTGTGAGTGAATGAGAGTGTGTGTGTGCCCTGCGATGGGTTGGCACTCCGTCCAGGGTGTATCCTGCCTTGATGCCCGATGACGCCTGAGATAGGCACAGGCTCCCCGTGACCCGAGGTAGTTCGGATAAGCGGTAGAAAATGAGTGAGTGAGAGATTAGGGAAAGGATACAAAATAATATCCAAATGTTTGGATATCTAAAATAATATCCAAATGTAGTACAGTGGCCCATTAAAAGTCTTGATCTTAACCCAATTGAGAATCTGTGGCAATATTTCTGTGGCACTATTTGAAAATTGCACACAAGTGTAACCCAACCAATCTAAAAAAAAAAACCTGTAGAAAATCTGCCAAGAAGAATGGGTCAAAATCCCTTTATCACTGTGTGCAAAGCTGGTACATATGTATTTAAACAGATTTAAAGCAATAATTGCAACAAAATGTAGCTTGACCAAATATTAATATGTAGGGGTTGAATACTTACGTAAACAAGATACTTACGATTTTTATTTTTCCTATAAAAACACAATATCCCCATCCAGTAAGTGATTGTGAGTTTCAGTGTTTTCAAATAAAATATCCATCAGAATGAAATTTCAGCATACAATTTATAATTTAATAATATGAGAGAATTGGTCAGGGGTCTGAATACTTTTGCAAGGCACTGTATATCATTTAGCAGGAGTGAATGAACATGTTACTGATGTGATTGAGCATATTATTGTAGTGATCTAGTTTTTTGTCCACTTTTTTCTTTAGTATGTATTTTTTTATTATGCACAGATAACAAAAGGTAAAGGTTTCTTTGATATTTTTTTTTTTTTTTTCACTTTTAATAGAAAAACAAACACAAACAATCCAAAAGTATTCATTTAAATACCGTTTTTGATATACTGATGCCGCAGGTATCATTGCCACCTCCCAGCTCCAGGGTCCCCAGTATAATCCCAAGCTTGTGTTATTGTGTGCAGATCTTTGCATGTTCTACACATTTATTCAGGTTCTCTGGGGTTCCTTCTAGCTTTGAAGTGTGAATGTGTGTGTATCAGGTGCTTTGTGTTTGACTAGTGTTCCATCCTTCCTCACACCTAGTGTTCCTGGGATCCACTAAAACCTGGACCAGTAGAAAGTGGTTACTTTGATAATAGTGAATGAATGAACACTGCTTTGTGATTAATGTAGTTGATATCTCTGTTTTGATACCCTGCTTCATGCTATGCAGTAGCAGCTAGACTATAAGCTATACCAGATGTTTATGGACTTTTGACCATAACACTTACATCTGCTTTTTGAATATTAAAGTCCAGATGTAGTTCCTCTCTGCTGTTATAATAATCTCCACTCATCTGGGAAGCTTTCCACTTGATGTTGGTGTGTGTCTGTGGAGATTAGTGTTTATTCAGCCAGAGGATTAATGAGATCAGACACTGGTGTCAGGTGATGGGGGCTGGGGTGCAGTCAGCGTTCCAGTTTATCCCAGAGGTGTTCAGTGGGGTTGAGGTCAGAGCTCTGTGGAGGACAAATAAGTTCTACTACACCAGTGACAGACATCATTGGTTAAGCTGTTGGTCTACCATCATAGTGGTTAAGATGTTAACAATCCACCAAACTGCCACTGCTGGGACCATGAGCAAGGCCATTAACCCTCAATTGCTCATTGTATAAAATGTAAGTCACATACATGAACATAATGTTCAGGTGTCCACATGCTTTTGGCCTTGTAGTGTATTTTATTTGTATTGTGTCCAGTATTTGTACTGTGTAGTGTATTTTATTTATACTGTGCACAGTATTTATACTCGAGTAATTTTATGCAATGATGTTATTTACCTTTGGTGGGATTTTTGCATGTGATGTCCCTTGAGATTTGGTTGCTAATCCAGTGGGAAATTTGTGGTTTGAATATTCTGTATGTCATACGTATTTGACTGTTTGCCAGTCTAACAGATGATGTGTCTAGTCCTCAATGTAAGCAGTAATTAGTAAAAGTACACAGAGATACTAGTATTAATATTATCAAGGCAAAGGAAGAAACCTATCCTCTTCAGCAAACATTCATACTGTCCTGTATCCGTGATCTCCTAGAAGACACACTCTTGCAAGTACTTTTCCAAGTGCAAACAGAAAACCCGACTGACGGCATTTATGATGCGTCACTGCATAATTTTATATTTCACTCCACAGAGATGAATTGTGTATCTACAGTCAGTTGTATGGGAATGCATTGGGAATCAGAGAGAGTGTGCCTTCCTTACATTCAGCTCATCAGTTCAATTCAGTTCAGTTTAAAGCAAGTTTATTTGTATTGAGCCTTTAACAAGACACTGTTGCAAAGCAGCTTTACAGAAATATAGAAAAGTTATATATTTAAATTTATCTTTATCTTTAGCAAGCCAGAGGCAATGTTAAAACACGGCGGTGATGATGATGAAAAATAGACAAGAACCAGATTAAAGAGGGAAACTATCCTCATCTCTCCTTAATGATCCTCATTAATTTCTGTGAAGCATCAGAAAGTACAGATACACCCCAGAAGTGAAAAGTCATTTCTTATGTTGTTAGTTTGTTGTTGGTCTTATACGGCCAAATGTGATGCAGACACATCTAATATGGAATTCAGTGAGCAACAGTTTTAAATTTCCAAGCTGGTCCATTTTTTTTAGCCAACTTGCTCACGGTAATCAGACACGTCCAGATTAAACATCATAAGTGCACAGACTACAAAACAGCATTTTGGGAAGCTTGTGGTCCTAGAGATCGTTTTTAGAGATTGTTTTTCAATTCACTCCAGATGTTTTTCTTTTTAGAGACCAAGTCTGGCCATGTGAGACTTGACCTTTAGTGATTTTTTCCCACCTTTAACTGTTTTGTGGTTTGGATTGTGAGCATGTACATGATGCATGTACACAGTGGGGGAAAAGTATGATTGCTCCATAATGCCATAAAATTCATTTTGCTGTTGTTTTTTTTTTTCAGTGTTTGCATTATGTTAAGTATTATTAATCTCAATTAAAAAAGCAACAGGACAATTTTTCTGATTTTCTGTTATATGATGTCTTCGAGTATCAAAATATTGTCTACTTTTAAGCCCATGCCAGTATTGTGTGCATCATGTCACATTATCATTGTATAGCTTTGTTTAAGTTGTTGAGTGCTTATGACAATTATTTGCTTAAGTTTTTATTTACCTTATGAATGTGTAAGATTACCCCAGAATGCCAGGCCATTATTTTAACTCCTGTTTCTCCCAATCTCAGCTGTCATAGTCCTCAGCTTATTATATATACATGAAATGCTTTATTTTCACATTGAAACCATTCAGCAGAGACTCCGGAGAGACTTTCACACATTGTGGGATGTGATCAGATTATCTGCAGGAGTTAATAAACAGTCTGACGAACAACTCTCTATGGCACCACACAGTGTAAGGGGAGTGAAAAGTGTTGACCTTCATAGTGTGAGCTGAAAGCTGTGCAGATGTAATGCAGTCTGGGTCTAGTGCAGGTCATTGCACTAAGTGGCACACTGCAGCCTGATGGAAAATCCATAGTGTTATTGCTCTACATTACCTTTATTTGATTTGCCTGTTAGTTGGAATTATGCAGGCTACGGGTGTGAGGCGACCTAAAAGCCTGCGTGTGTCCCGGATTTCAGGCTCCCATAACAATCACAAATCCTGAGTGACGCTCACACACACAAGCTGCACAGCATCCAGCACTCTGACCCCGAGTGTGTGTGTGTGTGTGTGTGTGTGTGTGTGTGTGCTGTAATTCATTCCACTATGGATTTTCTGTTACAAGTCACGAGGAGGCTGTTGGAGTCACAAGCAACAACAGTGTAATGTGCAGCCAGTCAGACGTCTGTTCTCTCACTCAAAATGCTGATGTTTATAGCGGAGTTGCTCTGTCTCTTTTTTTATTTTTACTACTCTTTCTCTCTTTTACCTGTCTCTTACTCCACGTGTGCATGTGTGTGAGTGTCTGTGAGTGTGTGAGTTTGTTTTGCTTGCATGAGTGTGTTTGTGCGTGTATGAGTCTGTGAGTGTGTTTGTGCGTGTATGAGTCTGTACTGTAAGTGTGTTTGTGCGTGTATGAGTCTGTAAGTCTGTTTGTGCGTGTATGAGTCTGTAAGTGTGTTTGTGCGTGTATGAGTCTGTAAGTGTGTTTGTGCGTGTATGAGTCTGTAAGTGTGTTTGTGCGTGTATGAGTCTGTAAGTCTGTTTGTGCGTGTATGAGTCTGTAAGTCTGTTTGTGCGTGTATGAGTCTGTAAGTGTGTTTGTGCGTGTATGAGTCTGTAAGTGTGTTTGTGCGTGTATGAATCTGTAAGTGTGTTTGTGCGTGTATGAGTCTGTGTGTTTGTGCGTGTATGAGTCTGTAAGTGTGTTTGTGCGTGTATGAGTCTGTGTGTTTGTGCGTGTATGAGTCTGTAAGTGTGTTTGTGCGTGTATGAGTCTGTAAGTGTGTTTGTGCGTGTATGAGTCTGTAAGTGTGTTTGTGCGTGTATGAGTCTGTAAGTGTGTTTGTGCGTGTATGAGTCTGTGTGTTTGTGCGTGTATGAGTCTGTAAGCGTGTTTGTGCGTGTATGAGTCTGTGTGTTTGTGCGTGTATGAGTCTGTGTGTTTGTGCGTGTATGAGTCTGTGTGTTTGTGCATGTATGAGTCTGTGTGTTTGTGCGTGTATGAGTCTGTGTGTTTGTGCGTGTATGAGTCTGTAAGTGTGTTTGTGCGTGTATGAGTCTGTGTGTTTGTGCGTGTATGAGTCTGTGTGTTTGTGCGTGTATGAGTCTGTACTGTAAGTGTGTTTGTGCGTGTATGAGTCTGTAAGTGTGTTTGTGCGTGTATGAGTCTGTGTGTTTGTGCGTGTATGAGTCTGTGTGTTTGTGCGTGTATGAGTCTGTGTGTTTGTGCGTGTATGAGTCTGTGTGTTTGTGCGTGTATGAGTCTGTGTGTTTGTGCGTGTATGAGTCTGTATGTGTGTTTGTGCGTGTATGAGTCTGTATGTGTGTTTGTGCGTGTATGAGTCTGTATGTGTGTTTGTGCGTGTATGAGTCTGTATGTGTGTTTGTGCGTGTATGAGTCTGTATGTGTGTTTGTGCGTGTATGAGTCTGTGTGTTTGTGCATGTATGAGTCTGTAAGTGTGTTTGTGCATGTATGAGTCTGTGTGTTTGTGCGTGTATGAGTCTGTAAGTGTGTTTGTGCGTGTATGAGTCTGTGTGTTTGTGCGTGTATGAGTCTGTGTGTTTGTGCGTGTATGAGTCTGTGTGTTTGTGCGTGTATGAGTCTGTGTGTTTGTGCGTGTATGAGTCTGTATGTGTGTTTGTGCGTGTATGAGTCTGTAAGTGTGTTTGTGCATGTATGAGTCTGTATGTGTGTTTGTGCGTGTATGAGTCTGTAAGTGTGTTTGTGCGTGTATGAGTCTGTAAGTGTGTTAGATGATGGATGGCGTGTGATGTTTATTGTAAAGAGAGTGCTAAGTGCCTGGGGCCTCAGGAGTACAAACACACACAGTGGCATACACACATTAGGCGTGATGATATTTTCCATACATCTGCTGATGTATTGTTTCCTTTCTAGAGAATGAACTCCACACAGTGGTGTAAACAATCCTAAACCCATAAGAGTCAGACACACAGAGACACACAGAGCCTCTGCTCGTCTCATCCATATACACTTACACAGAGCTGATCTGTAAACAAAACCTTCTTCTTTATTCATGTTAGACATGTTAACTGTCAGATCTGTGGCTTTAACATTCTCCTGAAGAATGAAACAATATAAAATATCCATTCTGTCATTTCTCAAGCACAGCTGAGTAATATGACAATATTTTATTGTTATAATGATAAACAATGTAATGATACATAATGCATAAATTAGGTGTTCCATTTGTACTGAATCTTTAATAATATTAAAAATTTGTGTCAAAACTTTGCCCTTCTTTCCAGTGTTTATAAGTGTTTGCATTGTCAATTTAATGATTTAAATGAAATAAAAGAAAAGCCGAGAAGAGATGAGACAAGAAGAGAAGCGACGAGACAAGAGAAGAGATGAGACAAGAGATGAGATGAGAAGTGAAAAAATGAGACAAGAAGCGATGAGAAAAGAAGAGAATAGATGAAATAAGAGAAGAGATAAGACGAGAAGAGGAGATGAGACAAGAAGAGATGAGACAAGATGACAAGAGACAAGACAAGAAGTGACAAGAAGCAGAGATGAGAAGAGATAAAACAAGAAGAGAAGAGATGAGAAGAGAACTTGATATCATAACAGCCACAACACATCAGAAATATCCAGAACTTAACACATGCAGCACAAGACTTTAAGTGCACAATACACTCACAAATATAACAAAGAAGAATGAATGTACATATACATATCACATAAGACTGAAACCAAAGTGTCTGTACAGATTAATACTTAAAATAATAAATAAATAAATAAATAAATAAATAAATAAATAAAAGCAACAACATCATGTCAGTCAAAATCACAGCGTTTACATTTTTTGTTTCTATGGTTGAGGTGAACATTACAGCTGCCGTCTGACTGGCTGATTAGATAGCTAGTTGTGTGACTTTGTGTTCAGACGTTCCTAATAAAGTGCCTGGTGTGTGTACTGTATATAACACTGTATACTAATAGTCTTATACACTGTCACTGACACACTGCTATTATTGCTGCTGCCTCACAAATTTAAGCCCTACAGAATAATGTCTAGTGTTGCTACCTAAAACTGCTGGACCTCATGACCCCACATTTGAGTTGTTTTTGTCTTGAGTGACAGGAAACTGGAGTCATTCATGTCCAACAACCTTCAAGTACTTTATCTATAAACTAAACTACAGATGAAAAGGTGGGCAGAGAGCATTCTTTTTTTTCCAGGCCACAAATCGAGTTTGTTGTGTTCACATATGCTCAAAAATACAAGTCATGGATCCAAGAAAACTTGGAATACTTGGTTCTTAAAGCATCCAGATGGATTATTAGTTAAAAGTTACAATTTTGTATTAATTGTGGCTTGATTTGAAAAGTCACATCAGATTTCTTTTATTTTCTTCTTTTCCCTCTCTTCAGGAAGAAATTAAAACTTTCTGCACATTTTAGGATGAACACACCTGGGTCTGATAAGGACAATAAAGCAAATGCAACTACAATCAAATAAATTCGACCTGGTGGTCATTTTAATGTGCCCTGCTGATGCCTGCTATAAAAATCTAACCCAAATCAGATGAGATGACAGAGCCATAACTGTGCCATTTTTTGGTTTGTTTCCTCAATTTGTCTTTTTTTGTTTTATAGACGGTGCACTCACACAAGCCACACTTTGTGGCCTTACACTGTCAAGAAGTGGGTGGGAAAAATTATGAGGAGTCCATGGCACACGTGGACAGCTTCGTCAAGTAAGTGTGTTACGTCTCTTTCTGAAGGAAGATTTGCTCAGAACTTCTCTATTTAGGAACTTCTCTATCTATCTATGGTGATCAAAGGCTTTGCCTTAGTAAGGATGTTACTATTTTCATTAGTAAACTAAAAAGATAAATGGGCTGTGCAAAATCCTAAAATCCTTAATATGCACATAGATGACAGCCTCTTTTATATATATATATATATATATATATATATATATATATATATATATATATATATATATATATATATATATATATATGTATATGGTAAACCCCAGAAGGTGAATGTTAGTACCCTTTTACACTTTCATATTTATATTGTTTATTTATTGCATATTTATTGCATGTTTATATATATATAGTATTATTTATGTATATTTAGTTAACATTAAATGTAGGCTTATTTGTTGATTTGATTACCAGATTTATTTTAGTGCCTCTAACACTTTAAGGCCAAATTACAGAACATGATAATCTGCCCAATAAAACACTGTTTATTTGAGATTCAGACATAAAAACGATTGCTTGCTTTAAATTGGGCTATTTATACGTCATTTAAAAAAACATTTTCTCTGCATCACACAATGCAAGAAATATTTAGCCCAAAAGTTTAGAAAATGCATTTCAGTGTCAGTAAAGGAAAATTCCCTTGTTTAGCAAATTTCCAGACATCATCAAAAGACAATGAAGTAAATCAATGTTCATTTTCCATCATGTGTCATGAATATGAGAATTTAATAAAGGGGAATGACATGATTATATAATTAATGTCAGGGTTAAGTTTTTTTTGTTTTTTTTTAGATCTAAAATCTCCAGAATGATGTAAATCTCTTTACTCTTTGCTATGTTCTGTTGCTCTGATAGAGGTTTATTCAGAGGGGTATTCCCAGTCCTGGAGTAATCACTGTTGTAGGGAGTTTACTGGCGCCCTCTGCTGGTCATATAATCACAGGGAAACTCGTGAAGTCGAGAAAAACACCCAAACATTATATCAGTGTTCATTTAATTCATTGTGTTATGTGCATTCATTGGGAGTCAATTTTTTCCCTTTGGTTAGAGAGTTACTGTCCAGTGATGCCATGAAGGACTACAACAGAGCCCGTGTCTACCTCGATGAGAACTACAAGTCTCCAGAGCATTTCACAGTAAGATTAGTTTGTTGTTGTTGTTGTTGTTATTGTGATTAAAGCTATCACATTTTATTCCTATATTACCAGACATTTATTCTGTAAATACTTCATACATTCACTGTAGGTTCTTAGTTAGTCCTTTATTTTTAAGAGTCAAGTCAAGACCTTTTTATTGTCAGTTCAACCATACATAGCTGACAAAGTACATAGATAAATAAAACATTTCTCCAGGACCCTGGTGCTCCATAAAACAATACAGAGCTACATAACACATCACAGAGCTAAGGATTTAAAGTAAGTTGTCTTTACTAAATAAAGGGCATCGTGTGCAACCGAGTGCAGACAGACGATACAAAACACTACAGGAACAACTACACAAAAATAACACCAGCCAGTGTGTATTCTGTATATTATACAGTACACTGTGCATAAATATAGGAATCTGAACAAAGAGGGTTCTGGTAAACATATATACACTTGTGTAATAGCAGCAGGTGGATGAGCTATTGAAATGTGGTTTGCAAAACAGCAATTGAGTGAATGTACAAGACAGCATGTGCAAAAAAAAAACAGCATGTAGACAGTTTAATATGGGAGGTGTTGTAGACATGGATGCTTTCTGAATAAGTGACTGAGTGTGTTTTTGAGTTTGCAAGACTCTGTGATATTGTGTAAGTCTTTTCCCAAAAGTCAGTATAGCTGTTTTCTGTGTACATTCTCTCTCTCAGATTAATTTGTTTATTCTTTAAGATGAACAGCAGTAGTATTGTAACTATTTGTAGCGTTTGTATTTTTTTGACCAGTTCTATAATTTGACTTGGAAAGAATAAATGCACTTGCACGGTTTGTCCACAAGATGGCGGCAAACCGCTACCAATCATTACTGCTTTTTATTTTCTGGCTTATTGTAACCAAAGATCCGTTAAATCGCATGGAGGCTTAGGCATGATAACCGTTATTTTAGTGAAATTAAATATTTCTTTTACTATTTAAGCTGGTGTAATTATTACCAGATTCTCAGAGGAAGCTTTATTACATAGTTTTTTTAGTAAAGTCATTATTAGGTCTGAACAGTATATAGATTATTAATTAACACACCATTGACATTCACAGTACTGTATTATCAGAGGCAGCAATGTGCAAGTCATTCTTGTAATTAAATGAAGTTTTAACCGTGTCACAACAAATCCATGGTTCACCAGTATGATGTATTCACAATATGTCGCAGTACGAGTACAATAAACCAGGTCAACAATGAGAAAGTTTCCAGTGTATCACACAGTCAATAAATCCCTCAATAGTCTAGTCATACAAAGCATGTGCCATTTAGCCATGACAATGTGCTGTTTGTTTTTCCCTCTTTCGATTTTTCACTCTAGGGTAATTGTGTGTTGTCTGGTCAAGCTGTCAATTTTCAGATAATGAGAGCAGAGGTACTGTAGGTGCGGGAGGTGTGTCGCCTAAAGGCACAGTGTTCTACTCTTTTTCACTTTTCACTGATCCAGATAAAGCCCACAAACCCCAAACCCAGGAGAAGATATCAAAGTAAATCACTGTGTATGATTTTCATTTATTTTACCTGCTTAAACCCTCTTTATATCTAATAACGGTGTATGAGGAGAACTAAAAAAAGACATATTAGATGGAACATTTTTCTAAAGCAGCACATGCCAAGCTCCTCTGTCCTGAACACTTAAATGTGCAGCTTTATTAAGAGCTGAAACTGGAGACTTAATATAAATGTCATAAATAATGCAGAAATATCAGAAAACATAAAGAAATCTTTGCTTTTTTTTATTGTTAGGCTTAGATTACAGAATTTAAGCAGTACTGTATACAAATGCTGAAGTATTAGAAAGAGCATGTTAATATGAAGGTGGGGTTTGTCTTACTGTTATAGAAAAATATTTAATACCTTTTGTCTAATCAGAATCAAATTCTGTGAAATAAATTTGTTGCTTTGTCGAACATCATTTAGAACATTTCAAATAATCTATTGAATGTTTGTCGAATAATCATATTTTAATAAAATCTGTAGACATTTATTATCATTAAAAAATGCATGGCATTTTTATGAATTTATATAAATATGCAGGTTGGAAACAACTTGTTGCTTTCTGACAGTTTTATAAATACATATTTATAGAAATATAGAAAAAAATGCAGGAGACGAATCTGTCAATGGATAGCACGCTTTTTTAATTGTATATATAAATGGCATTAATGTTAGTTTATTTATTCACATTAATACAATGATTGTGTGTTTTAACTTAAAAAAAAAAAACAAAAAACAATTCTACAAGGCCAATATGTTAAATCAAAGAGTAATAACAAAAATTTTAGAAACAAAAAATTATAGAATGTGTTTAACTTTGACAGATTTTCTTTTTATAATTTGATTAAAACAAACCCATGATTTGGTCTGAAATTCGGCTGCAACCTGTCTTTAGAGCGATGCTGTGGTGTAATAGAGAATAATAGAATTGTCTTAACATGCAGAAATAAATATTTGAATGTCCCGTATGTCGATTGAAAGATGCTGGGAGTCAATTCAGTATGAGGTATGAGTCAAACCCAAAGACTTAAAGAGTCAACTCTTCACTTCAACCTCATGAAACATGACAAGGAAAATGAGCTTCACATCTGAGTGTGTAGTTTGGTGGGACAGTTGGTGGGCAACTGCCTTTATATAGAATGAAACAATTCTACATTTCTAACGTAGTACAGTATTTTTAATTGCAATTTACATGAAGGCATATTAGGGCAGTGGTGGCTCTAGTGATTAAGGCTCTGTGTTGTTGATCAGGGTTCAACAGCACTGCCAAGCTGACACTGTTGGGCACTTGAGCAAGGCCTTAACCCTCAATTGCTCAGTTGTATTAATTGAAATTAAAAAAAATGTGTCACTCTGGATAAGGGTGTCTGCTAAATGCCAGAAATGTAAATGTAAAAGATTGGAGGATCAGGTTTGAAACCTCAGCACTGCCAAACGGCCACTGTTGGGCCCTTGAGTAGGGCCCTTAACCCTCTCTGCTCCAGGGATGCTGTATCATGTCTGACTCTGTGCTCTGACCTCAACTCCTAAAAGTTGGGATATATGAAGAAATAATTTCAGTGTGCTGTAATATATATGTGACAAAGGCTTCTTCTATTACTGACAACTTGAGTGAAAGTAGAATCTTTAAAACATCTACACGAGTTTCTCCCTGTAGCTTTATTGAACGCGCGACTCGAGCTGCATGGAGTCCACAAGTTTTTGCAAAACCTTACGATCCGTTTTAGAGTGTCGTCTGAACACATTTCAGCAGTAGAGATTAGTGATGAGGAAAATCTGACATTTTGTACAAAGCACTTAACATTTAACTCAGATGTCCTTACTTAAATCTCGAGGAATCTTAAAATATTGCAAATTCAAGGATATTATATATATAAGTCTTTCTGTATATTTCCAATTTAAATAAAAAAGAAAATCCCAGACTTTGACTGTGGCTCAGACTTTAGGACCCCACTGTACATAGAGGAGCAGGAACATTAGTCTGATTTTAGGAAGAAAACAAAAGTGTTTGTGTGTGTGTGTATATGTGTGTGTGTGTGTGTGTTGGTCGGGGTTTGGGGTGGGGGTCTTGGGTTGTTATATAAACACATGGGATAATTTGTCATTACAGAATGGCAAATAAATATCAATAATGTTGTTAATTAATTTTTAAAAATTTTGGAAGATTGTGGAAGATTACCGGACTTCAGAGTTCATTGATTTTTAATGTAAATTCAATTTGTTAATATTTTTTATGCTAGCTATTTAAACAGAATCTGTTCATCTCTTGTTCTGGTTTGTGTTTTCATGTCAGTGAGAGGAGAGTGAGGGCTGAGTGACAGGGGCCGCTGTTTTACAGCCTAGTTAAGGTATACAGCAGGTAAAATGTCAATTAGGAAAAGGCGAGCAGATCACGTTGCTCCCCGTCAACCCTGTTCCACTCTATTAATATTTATCATGCACCTCTGCCCCTAAGCCCCAGGGCTCCATGGGTAATGATGTGCACTAATGTCTGCCTCTTATTACCACCGTATGTGTCTGTGTATGTCTCTCTATCGCTACATGACCTATTGCATGTGTTTAAGCCAGCCATAAAGCAAGTCATAGCTCTTGAAGGTCTTTGTCTCTACCGACATTTTAATTGGAAACCTGTCCATCTTCATTTCACAAAGCAGATAAGAGCCAGCTAAATCGGAGCGAGAATGAGACATTATCATGTGACAGGAATTGTGGGTCTGGAACAGTGACATGGATCAGCTACACATGACAGTGTTATCTGTCCTAATGTCTTTGCTGATTTGACACAGAATTTGACATTTCCTCAGGGAACGAGATTAGACAGAGCTGTGAATTAGACAGATTTGCAGTAGATGTTGATATTTAAATACTCTTGTAGCATTTTGCATCGTGCAGATTTGTCTGGAATCCAGACTGATATTCTCATCTAATGGACAACACAGGAAAACCTGATTATTTCATAGCTGCAGATTTTATAGTGCAAATCAGTAGAGTCTTTCATTAAATAGGACATCAGCACGTGTCTTTGGTGGCGTGTGCTCTGTTCAGAGTGAACCCAATTCTGTTAGCTCCCTCGGGTAAGCTGTGTTTGGGCTGCTGATACATTTGTGGTGCAGCAGCAGATGCTATCAGGAAGAGCGTGAAAGACACTCAGTCAGGGCAGGAAACTTTATCTCAGTAATGGCTGGAGGCCAGCAGTCTGTCAAAGTGTCCTGAGCAGCTAGCTGAAGACTGCTAACAGACTGCTGTCCTCACACAGAGCTGCGACAATATGACGGTGTTGCCAGGAAGACCTGGTACATCATTGTACCAGGGACAACATTAGGGATTGTAAGCATCAATGGTCCATTTTTCTGTAACAGCAAAAGCACCAGTTTGATCTACTGAAAAAAAAAGTAGCTGAGAGAATTTCATATTTTAATGTGTGTTGAATTAGAACGATATTTACACTATAGATAATCTTATTTTTTGGAGCAATTCGATCGAAGACTAACAACATAATCCATTTTTCTGAAAATAATTCCTTCTCATAACGATCCAAGTTAATGGACCTGTTGGCATCCTACAACAGTACAAACTCTTCCACTGAGATTAGTTGATCTTCTAATGCATCTTCATTAGCTTATTTTCTCATGCCTTTTTTTCTAAATATTTTTATACTGTAGCACTGAGCCCAGAGTCAGTTCTGGCTTGCTTGAAGTTCCAATTGTCTATAAATTGCTCATAAATGCTTTAAAGGTGCAGTTTGTAATGATATATAATGAGCTGGCCACTACTAGAAACATGCTGGAAGGTGGAGAGTTTATTCTAAATTACCCCTGAATGTAAGCGTGTGTGTGTGTGTGGTACTGTGCGATGGACTGATGGGTGTGTTTCCATCTCCTACCTACAGTACAGTATTGTTTCTGGGATTCATTATGACCCTGAAATCAAATGGTATGCTTTTGATACACAACACTTCATATTGCTAACTTTTTAAGTTCAGGGTTCTGTCCTGGCTCTGAAAATAGCAGCACCTCGAGGATCTTAGTTTTACTTTTTAAGAAAATTTAACAGAGGAGGTGGAGCTAGGATGGCTTGTCAGTGTTTTTATTTGAATTCCACACATGCATAGAGCTTGTTCTTTATCTTCTCTATCTTCAGCTGTGCAGAAGTGGGTTGAGATTGTTGTAGTGAGGTGACGGGGAAACTGTATAACGACTGCACAGGTTAATGCCGCTAGCCATGTACAAACGATTTTCTCTTCTTGTCAAAACAGTGGTGCATGCATAACCAGGTTAAAATATGGCAATCTAATTCCAGAGGCTTTCATAGGGTGCAAAGTACAGAGCACGCCGAGGCTATTTGAATGGAGGAGATGTCAGTGGAGCAATATTGTAGCACCATAACTCTCCCAGGCCATCAGTCAAGCTTTCAGAAGTGCAAATACATAGCACACACATCCACTCAGCCGGACCCCGACTCACACACACACACACTCTCCCTGGACATATGTTGAGCACCAATCGATGAGTCTGCCATCAGAAGTGAATTATTAAGGGGATAAGGCAGGCTGGGGCTCACTGGATAAAATTTGGGCTGAAATTTACACACAATTAATAGATTGTACAGAGGGGCAGAAAACGAATGCCTTTATTATAGCAAGCCTTAATCTGAGTTCACGCTCTCCTCGGCACTATCACAGCAATGAGCCCAAAACATCCACTTGTGTGTGTGTTTTCCCTCTCTGTTGTCCCCCCTCTGATACACACACAGGGGCCTCATAAAACCAGGCTGATAAAGTGGTGTGTGTATGGTTGGATTAGTTTAGTGGGGGCACCATAATATAGGGTGAGGAGTAAATCAGAATTTTGTGTGTGTGTGTGTGTGTTTAGGTGTTGGCCAGACACAGATAATGATGTGATTGGATCATGTGTAGGGGTTGCTGCTCTGCGTACATTATGGTGTGTGGCCCTTCATGTGTGTGTGTGTGTGTGTGTGTGTGTGTGAGAGAGAGAGAGAGAGAGAGAGAGAGAAAGAGCTAGAAAGAGAGAGAGCATGCAGCCCAGTGAAGGTGAGCCTGTCATATCGATCTTTTTAACGCTAAAATATGAGCCACTTTACTCTGCTCCCCAGCCCAGTGATGTGAAAAATAATAACTCGGTCCCAAATTAAAAATATTGATCGCTTAGTAGGTGTTGAGAGCAAATAAACACCCACTGAAGGATTTTTTTTTCAGCCCTCCCCCATTTTTCTATGTCTTGAACAACACTCCCAGCATACACACACACACACACACATACTTGGGGCATCTCTCTATCTCTATCTGATGACAGTAGGTCAGGCTGCAGCAGCGGGGTGTGTAAATATGATCAGAGTGTGGTTAAATATGAGGATGTGTCTTGTGTAGCTCCAAGTCTCTCAGCACAAACACACGTTAAACATTTACAGTGACTGTTGCCTGAAAGCTCATTATATGTTCCACTGTAATTATACATATACATTATACATTTGGAAGTGGAAATGTATAACATGATGTCCTTTTTGGGTCACATACAGTAGCTCCAAATAAACTTTCTACCTGCATCACAAACTGATTAGTCATTACATTTCTTTTTTGTTGTTTTCTGATGTCACATAAATTCATATGAAGTATGATGATTTATACAGCTGGTTAGTTCACAGTTCTGATTGGTCAGTAGAATTTGATTCATTTTCTGCACTGTTCTTTCTGTTGTTTTATTAATAATCTTTTTTTTTTTTAAATAAGATATTGTCATTGTTTCTGCATTAACAGATTACATAGAGACGAGTATGACGTCTCGTTGCTGATTTTACTGATTAGGAAGCTTTTTCAAGGAGAGGTTTATTTAACATTTATGGAAGGAGTATCCAGTGTCAGTGTTTGTAAAGTCAGTGATAAAGTATTAGCTTTAATTTTTCTAACAGGAATTATTAGCAATAGAGGGCTTTTTTCTTATTTATTTTTTTTTTTATTTCTTTGGTTATGTGACACTGCATTTTTACTAAAAGTAAGAGGAAAGATAAAGAGACAGATGGGTTAACACATGTTTACAGCTGCTACAATGCAAGTGATTACAGGAACTAACTTTTTTCTTTAAGTGTTGTTGTTTTTTTAATTTACTGAAATAGAACAAAAGACAGACTGGCTTGGAAATGTATCTAGCTGCTATAAAATATGTGATAATAGAAAGTAACTTTTTTTGCAGACATTTATCAAGACATGTTTAACAGATAAAAAGTGACTTCTATCTATAATGTTATAATTTACTCGTTTACTGTTTAATTCAATTACAGTGTTGTTATAGAAAAATACACAGTTCGTGGTGTACCAGGCCACAAAAGTATACTCTATGGTTTATTCCTTATATAACACTGAACCTGAGGATTAATGTCCTAACACTCACTGGCTCCTTTGTCACTCACAGTATACAAGTTTATTGGTTTACCAAATGCTTATTTTTCTCACTTTTCCATGCTGAGCATTTTTCTAGACATTAAATATAATGTTTTATTAAATGGTCACAGTTTTTGTTCTCGAACCCAATCAACGATATTAGTCCAACTGAATGCTAAAGCTTGTGAATTTGCCTGTTAAATGTAGTTTCCACTGATTTTGTTATGTTTAACTGAGTTTGGTTTCATACTAATCTGACTAATCGTATTTATATTCTGCATTAAAAACGTCTTATTTTGTCAATTTAAACGTCTTATTTTGTCAATAAAAACAAGTTGATTATGTTATGTTATTGACAAAATATACTAATCCTCTTTGTTCTCAGATTGGACAAAATTGGTGTGTCAATAATATTGGTCATATGTTTATTGAGATATTCTCATGAAACTCCAGCACTAACTAATCTACAGTATATAATATCTAATACATCTAGCAGCTTGCTGATATTTTTTCCCCCATGTTGGACAGCCATAATCGCATTTACTATTTCACCTTATCTGCCTTGTTATTGTGACTTTGATATGTAGCTCTGGCTTTCCTAAGTAAGAGTTTTCATGAGAACAAATGGCCAATTAAGACGCCTCAGTTCTCCAGCGGTGGCGTTGTTAGCCTTTGTGTTACACGCCTGAATAATCATTCAGATGTATGCCTTGTTCTTTGTCTTCTCGCATGCTGATTGATTGGGTCTCGACTCAATAATCCTATGCTAGCTCGGCTGCGACATGGCCCTGTGCTCATCGTTTTTCGCACATCTGTGCTTGACTTTTTTTTTATATCCTTTCACTAACAGATGAGCTGCCACTGGACCATCAAACTTGTGCGAAAACAATTGCCACAAGGTTAATTTTATTGCAGGCTTCATGCATTTGTGAGCAGGCAGGAGGTGTCCTGTGCCCGGCTACTGATGGATGGGCCTGCTGCACTTGCTAGAATGAGAATAAGAGGGAAAGAGGGAAGGTTGTGCACAGGAAATTCAGGCAAACATAAGTGCACAATTCAAGAGAATATCTGTGGAAAGTATATGAGGGAAATACTTTGACTAAACTTAGGTAGGTGCTTTATAGTTATATTTAAAATATCTTTAACTGGCTTACCTTAAATATTCTCAAGCATTTGTACTTTTGTTTTTAAGCTAGTTTTAATAGACTATTTGAAAAAGATGGGATTTAGTGTTGTGTAAGCAGCACAGATTGGCAGATGTTTGAAAGAAATATGTGAATCGTATCGTATTAGACACGATATTCAGGTTAGGAATATACTGATCTCCCTTACTGTGTGTCAGTATCAGGACTGATGTTGAACAGAAAACCCGGCTGAGTACCGGATCGGATTTGAAATGTTTTCCAATCTTATTACCTGTTGTGTTTTATGGAACTCATGTGTTGTTGATGGATGACAAGCGTTTCCAGTCTTTTGCATTGTAGTGCAGATTTGAATTCCAACTAAGTTTGCTTGAATGTATCAACACAGAATTTTCTCATCAAGCACTACCTGAACCCAGGGAGTTTTTCATGGTGAAGGCCAAATTAGACCAAATAGTGAATGATTTATCCCCTGTTGTCATAAATATCTATCAGAAAGCTGTATGCAATGCAAAAATGCAGAAACATGTTGTAAATATGAGCTGCTATGCAGCAATATGATACAAATCCCAGTCTTTTACTCTGATCCATCTCTTCATATTTCCAAAGCGTATTGATTCCAGCCCATCTTCATTTGCATGCTGAGGCTAGTACGGTTGACTCAGGCTTCCCAGGCCTATTATATTCCCATTAGCTAATCTCTCTGGTTTAATTTCCATAATCTCCCTGCTATTATAGCCTCTCACACTCATGCTCTCTAGAGAAAAGAAGAGGCTGCCTCCCAATGGGACCTTTCTAAAACACACACACACACACACACACACAATCATATACATACACACATACACAGAGCTTCATACACTCACATGCACAAGCTAGATCCATTTGTGAGAATTTTGATCCCTTTGCCAGTGCTGTTACCCCATTAGAGCCTGAATTCATTCTGTTTTTCTCTGTCTCTATGGAAGAGATTATGCTTTTTGGGAGCATGACCAGATCACGTGACCGTTCTTCTAAAAAAATGCGAATAGACACTCCAGGTGCTCATGATCTGGAAAGCTTGCTCGTGCACAGTGCTTATCTCTCAGCAGCTGTCAGTAGTGTTGAGAAGGAGGCTCGAGATTAGAGCTGCTCACAAGTCTAGTGTAGATCTCACAGGCCAGCTCATCTCCATTTCTTTACTTAGCTGCCACTACGTTCTGATCAGCTGAAACCCCTACAACAGGCAGTAGTAATCAGTTTAGACCTGCTTACTGTGTGCAAGTTGATCAAGACAAGTCTTCTAACTCATGCATGATTCAAATCCTATCTTCTATCTTGAGTTGGCCTATCAACCCAAGGCTTATGTATAAAAGAGATCTTTTCCTCACAACAGGGGTCTCTTCTGATCTTGTCAAAGCTGTAAATCAAAGAGCCATTATACTAAATTATGAACATGTTTCAATAGGACATTATTAAACACCACAATACTGAGTCACTGAAACCTAACTAGAGCAGGGCTGATTATTCATTCATTATTCATTCTTTAAAATAGAATTCTGATCAGGTCAAGGTGCAGTTTATCAAGTATAATTCAGTGTTTGTCTGGTTAAATGCAGCTTGCCTTACAGATGAATCTCAATCCTATCTGAACCTATCTGATTAAAATCTGCCCAAACAGCAGAGAATTCGTGGGGAAGTCGTGGCCTAATGGTTAGAGAGTTTGACTCCTAACCCTAAGGTTGTGGGTTTGAGTCTCGGGCCAGCAATACCACTATTGAGGTGCCCTTGAGCAAGGCACCGAACCACCCCTCACCCCCCCCAACTGCTCCCCGGGCACTGCAGGATAAATGGCTGCCCACTGCTCCGGGTGTGCGTTCACGGTGTGTGTGTGTTCACTGCTGTGTGTGTGCACTTTGGATGGGTTAAATGCGGAGAACGAATTCCGAAGATGGGTCTCCAAACTTAGCTGTATGTCACGTTACGTCACGTCAGAATGTCTGATCCCAAGCCTAGTTACATCAAGTCTATATTATAGAGCAGCAAGTCTGATTGCCTACAATCCCAACAAGGATCTGACAAAGTGAATCAGAGCCAATCTGATGAAATCTTTAAACATGTTTTCAAACACTATAATGAATTTGAATAACTCAAATCAACAGAGTCTACTCAAATCTACTGAGTCTGCTCAAATCTACTCAAATCTAATCTGATTAACTCAAGTAACCAGCTAGTTTGATTAACTTAAACCTACTACATAAGAGAACCATTTTCATCAACTATAACTTTATAAGAGAGTAGGAAATATTAAATTATGAGTGGGTCATTTGTTGATCTCAATAAAGTCAGTCCTAATCAGAAAATAGGAGATGGTCAAGTGAGTGATCAAGTAAAACCTGCTCTGCACATCCTGTCCTTTTGTCGGTTTCATATATTGATTGAAACGTTGTGATTTAATGTATGCCATCTATACACGACCACTCACTCTGTAGCAAAAAATTAAATGCCTTTAAAAAATGCAACCAATGTCCTTGGCTGAGCTGCATGAACAAAGAATTATAAAGGTGTGCATTTCCTGTATACATGGATGCCTTTAAAATTGTGATGTCCTCTAAAAGGCTGGCTTTAATTATATTGAACTGACTTTGCTTACCCTTGAGCTGGCAGATTGCTTGGGGGCATGGCCTTGTTCATTTTATTAGACATATTCGTGGATGTTTATATATATAAACATCAGTGAATGTATATGCATGTATATTTTTATGCCCTTTCAGCATGCAAAAAGTGTTGCATTACCTATTAACTGGGTTAAATGTTCGTCATGGTGACCTTTAACTACGTACTTTTGTTTAGAATATTTTCATTTCTTCTAATGAAATCATTAACCTTAATACCTGGATGTCATTTAAAGGGTTTGCCAAATATTAGGCACTAAAACCATGTAGTTAACCTGTGGCAGTGGATTACTTAACTCAATTAAAAACAGCAAGTTGGAGTAGTTTTTTTTTTTATCTTTTTTTAAAACACTTTTGAAAAAGTTTTAATTCCTCCACAGCCACCAGTTTCCAATTAACCACATAAAAAGTAGCTGTGACAATGAGCATTGATTAAGAGTCCTCTCTCATCACCCCTGGGGCTGAGAACAAGCTGATAATTAATACGTTTGACTGCAGAAACTCAAGTCAACAGCTCCTGTGATGGATCGACTCTGCGTATAGAAGAGCATGCAGAAAAAAAACCCACAAGGGCTAAAGCTAAACACAGTGACAGCTATAAGCTTAGCTCATTAGCAATGCTCTTTGCCACCTCTGCAAATTAAATACCCAAAGCTTGCCTTTGTTTTTCTTATTTATTCATTATTGACTGCCATTTAATAATTCATTAAGCCAATGCATTATATTACTTGATGAAGATCGCTCAAGTGCAGACAGCAGTTCTCTGATCAAGAAGAGCTGTGCGGAGAACCAAAACAATCGGACGTTTTGTCTTAGTCAGAAGTGATGGGTCTGAAGCTTGTTCAGCATTACAATCATGCTTTCGAATTTTTCTCAGTCACCTTTTCGATTAACACCCGGTTGTATGCATATGGATCATTAGCCATTAAATGCTAGCCTGAGGTATTGAGTGAGTCACAAACAGTGACTGTCCTTAAACTAGGCTTTAAAGAAGTGTTAAAAGAAGCTGTGACTGTTTTCACTCTGACACCAGTGTGAAGTGTGATTCTTTGTGTGAATTTGCAATTCTAATGTTGACACGTAAAGGTGAAGGATATTGCTCTGGATCTAGTTCATGTTAATTCCATATACTTTTCTTTTTTCTTTTTTTGTAGCTCTCTGCCTTCTCAAGGCTTATTAAGGCTGTAAATACAGAGTACCCTAAGGATAAGTCCTTAAACCTTGTTAAGTGTTGCACTTTAACATGGCACGAAACCTTTTACAGGATCTTCTGGGTCATTTGAGAGAGAAAAAAGAGCTTTGTGGAGCAGATGTAATGCCATTAGTGCACTTCAGAGCGTGGATCTAGCAGATAAGTGTGCTGGCTGTGTATGCAGTGTGTAATTGCTTTGTGGATTTTTCTGGAAGAACCTGTGATGAAACATTTCAGTTTTATTATTATAATTGCATATTTATTTCATGAGATCAGGCCTTGTTGATTCCTTCTTTCCGTTTTTAATTTTGCTCTTATTGTGTTTTAGTAACAGCAGTCATGCAAAGAACCAGTTTAATATTTTGAATAAGAGTAAAGGAAAAACTTGAAGTGTCTAAGGAGTAATCCCATAATAGTTCTTTAAAGAACCACAGATTGTAGATTTTATCATCCTAAAACCTGTACCAGTTTTTTAAATGACCCTGATATGCATTCGGAGGAAGATCAATTATAAATACCTAAATGAATATAGACTGTTATTTATTACATAATGGCAGTTGTTATTGGCTGTGTTCACTTCTTTCAGTTAGTAGGAAAACCGCTTTCTCTTTCAACTATGGCTATTTTTTGTCTTCTCTCTGTGTCACTTCCTATCCGGTACTGCTCTAATTGGGTTTGGAGCTCTAAATCAGATTGCTGTGATTGGTTTATCCTCCTGAGGTCCCCGGTATGTCATAGGTGGAGACTTCATCTGCTATTGTTAAGACCTTCGTCATATCGTTTCTAGCAGACACAGCGACAGATAACGTAGCACCACTTAATATATTTGAGTAAGCCACACACACACACACACACAACACACACACACAGGAGCATATGCGGCAGCCTCAGCTTTCCTTCTTGAGCAAATAATGACATTCGAATCGAGCATTGAGCAGCTTAATTACTTTTAAATTGTCATTTTAATTTACAGTGATATAGTATTGATCACACAGGCCCATATTAAGGCCCTCGGTGGAGCAGATGATGTGGAATTAAACACGGGTTGTGGGTCCTCTGGGGGCCTCCAGGGGCCCGTCAGGATAAGAATGATATTTCCTGCTAATGAACTGGCAGCATGCAGCAGCATGAATCTGAGGCTGTGCCGGGAAAGAGGGGAATAATGGGGTTTGGGTTACTCATTCACTGCCATGCACCAGGTCTCATGTGATTCATCCGTAGTCTCCGGGTCTCACACGGTCGTGTTTGCCCGTCTCATTCTGCCGGCCTGACCTTTTCACTGCTAAAGTGTATATATATTGCCACAGACACACACTCGCACAACGCACACAGACAAACCTGCACAGGTGCCTCATGTAGAAGGAGGGGGATCTTCAGGGAGCCATCAGCCCCTAATCCCAACATTGTGAACTGAGGACAAGAGTGTTTCCTCACTGGTTTTCTCTCATTCCTCTCTCATCGGTTGCTTGTAATTCAGAGGCGAGAGAGGAGAGCTCTCCCATGAGGCCAAGCACAACCGGGTGCAGATATGTCACGTACGTGTGGTTAATAGCACAGATAAATCGTTATTGTAAATCCCAACCATTTCTCATTTCTTAGTAGGTAACAGAAACAATGATGATGGGTTTTTTTGACAGACAGACTCTAATTATATCTAGAGGTAGTGACCTTACATACATTTACTGAGAATACACACAACGAGAGCTGATTGTCTTTGAAGATATATTGGACTTTCTTACCTAATATTTGCGATTGATGGCAACCTGATTGTTTAACCTGATAGAGATCGAGTTCCTTTTGTCTTTGTTTCTTTATCTTTTATTTTATATCTATTTTTTAAAGCTCCAATCATTCAGATCTGGTTCTGCAATCAGAAACCGAAATTTTAACTTCCAAAACCATACATTTTTGTTCATTAAATTAGAATGTAGAATGTTTATAGTCAACATATTGTGTGAATTCTACCTCTTACTATTTTTTTCTTGTATTTGTTTGTATATATTGTTATTTTAATAAATACAAACAACATAGCCAACACCATTAAGGTAGTTTGTAATATTTTTGTCTGCAGTATTTTTTATCAAATTCAGTTGGTTATATTTCCCCCAAAACAGAAACAAAACTAGTAGCTTATTTCTGTAGCTTTAAACTACTAAACTAGTAAATTAAACTAGTAGCTCACATTTCTGACCTTTCAGTTACTAAGTTTGTAAAATACACTTTCTCTTCAATTCAGTTAAGGTCTTTGTCTTCATTTACATTCTTAATGTGAATTATCTGTTGTTTGCAACAGATTTTATATCCTGTTTATTTAAAGAGATGTATTTGTTTATGTGAGAAATAAGTGAACTCTTCATCCTCTGTTTTAATATCTAATGTCTCATTTTATATTACCTATGCTGTGGTGGCCCAAAGGTGGAACCATTTTAGGGATGAAATGCACCCTGACTACCACCATCTTATTCCTCTGGCACCGGAACCCAGTGCTGTTTGATTGTAGGATGTCTTCAATACCCATAATGGACTTGGCAGGGGACTATATGTTCTGCCGTGGGCCTTTCACTCTCCACTCTTATCCAATCACCTTATTCTAATGCCTGTGCAATGTTTACTCAACTGGCTATGCATTTACATCAACCCCTAACCACAGGCACTACTCACGGCAAGCACTTAATCGAATTAGCAGGTATTGTGCATCAGATTTCGAACACATACCAGACTTGACTGCTTCTCTGCTTGCATTCAGTCACGCCCTAGGTTTCTCTCCAGCTACTGGTTTAATTGATGGCTTCTGTCTATGATTGATTTTCGAGTACTGCATCTGCTTCTCTTTATTCCTCTGTTGCAAAGAAGTTATTCTGCATAGCTTTATATAATAATACAGTCTGTCAAAAGACAGCATATTCTGATCATTCCTCACTGACCCTAACAGGCATCTTGGCCCAGGGCTTGGTATATAATATAAAATATCTTCACTCTAATTGGAAGTCAGCTATACAAGAATGAATGGAAAGGAAATGCATATGCTGCTTAAATGCTCATGTGATGCATATTTCTTCTATTCCTTTGCAAAAAACTAATTAGCATTACATGCTTTCTCGCTGTGGTTATTCAATGATAAACACACAGCAAATCACTGGAATGGTTTTAGCCTCTCGTTTTCTAACAGTATTAAATGTTCACAGACCAATTGATTTTAAGTGGCTCTTAACCCGAGGCAAGGGAATGAACAATGACTTTGTCGTGCACCCTGTCCTAACAGAGGCAAAGTGTATCTTGTAAATGAACTAGATGCTCCTAATAAGGGAGGATAGCATCTCGAAGACCCATAATGAGCTCTTTCTTCTCTCGCCTGGACCCCTTTAAATTGATTTTTGTCAGGGATATTAATACAGCGTATTCCACATAATAGGAATAAAGTGCTTTTCTGGTTATCAGGATCATAAGACAAAGTTTAGTCATAAAGAATGCTAATAAAATGGTCAAATATGAGCTGACATATTGAATTATTGGCGATGGGTGAGAGTTTATAGTTTAAAATACGCTGCAACATTTTTGTGCCTTGTTATAGGAGAATTTACTGAAATTTGGAAACAGTGATGTTGCCTGAATGGGAGTCTTTATTACTGTAAGACTAAAGTGTGCATGGATGGTAAGCCTCATTACTCTGATCAAACAGCAACAGCTGTATCTTACTGTAGCACTGACTGCATCTGAGATAGAAGAATTCAATTCAAATCAATTTTATTTGTATAGCGCTTTTAATAATGCACATTGTCTTAAAGCAGCTTTACAGAACATAAGAAATATAGTACACAAAAATTAATATTATTCAAAAGTTCAAGATTAAAATTAGTATATTTAAATGTGTTTGTATTTAGCCCAATGAACCAGCCTGAGCAAGCCGAACGTGGTGAGGAAAAACTCCCTTAGATGGAACAGGGAAGAAACCAGGAGAGGAACCAGACTCTAAAGGGAACCCATCCTCATTTGGGTGACACTAGAGAGGGGATTATAAATTGTTATAAACACCTGAGGGTGTTATGATTAATGTCATATGCAGTCTGACAATTGTGTATTGATTAGGAGATTGTTACACAAAGCCTCAAAGACCACATGTAAGTGGCATCTCCATTTAAATGCCCAAATCATGAAGCGGAATCTAACTGGACCTGGTAGAAGAAGAGAAGGAATTGAGGTGAATGAGTGTCATTCACAGGCCACCTGGCCGAGATGATAGGAAACCTCCATGTGAACTTGTGCTGGACAGAGAAAAGCACTCATGAAGCCAGCAAATAAACATAACCATATTTCGTATTCTAATGCTTTCCAAGTGGACTTTAATCACATACAAAGTTTCCCCATGTCAGCACAAGCTTTGCCCACAATGCCTTACTTGTGTGTGGCTATCCTCAGTGAATTAGTACCTCATTAACTGCTCCTGTAATTAGATTGGATGCTATATTCTTTTAGTTGTATTCAGCTCCTTAATTTTATCGGCTTAATTACATTCCTGCATTTCACCTCGCTTGTTCGGACATGTATGGGGTTCATTCTTTGAGACAAATCTATGTCTTTAACCAGTTAAGAGGCTCTCAAGCGATTGCGGAATTGGACAAGTTCAAACACGGTTCCCTTCTGATTTACTTTTTTATATGCAGGAGAATTTCTTTAAAATATACAGCCCTGTGGAGACAATTATATCTGACTGAGGATACGTTTGATAGTAATAAATGGTAACAAATTATTGTATGATTTGAACAATGAATCTACACCTCACTGCTTTCATTCTTAATTTTTGGTATTTTTTGTATTTGTTTTGAGCAGAATTACAGAGAATGATGAGAAACCTGAACAATATATGAATCTAATGGAGAAAGAGTAGAATGAGGCGGTTGTGGTACAGTCCTATATAAGATATAAAAGTGGGAGGCACTGGAGTTAAACAGTGGGGTTTTATGAAAGAACTTTCTGGACTTTTCCACTTCCCAGCTATCTGTTCCTTCTGCCCATTTTCTGACTTTGCCCCATAAAAGGCTTGGACCAACTCCTATTTCAAGAGAACATCTGCGTACAGAAACTCCTCTTTTTTTTTCCTTTTTTTCTTTCTTTTTTTATTTTTTTTTTATTAATCACTATTATTATTATTACTATATACCACTCCCACCCTCTTGCATGGCATAATTTCTATCAGAGAAACCTTTCTATCAACTGCCACCATAGCCTCCCCATGCCCTCTGTTTCTCCTTCGTCCTCTCTGTCGATGCACTGAAGTATAACTAAGCTAGCATGGAGGATATCCTGTTCAGGCCCAGCTAACTTTACATAACACATCATTGGCAGGCATCTGCTTTTACATAAAGACAAAGGCGCAGCAGAATACCGTCCGGAGTTGGGACTTAGCAGAGATGAGGAAAAGCGAGCTGCTTTTTCTCTGCTCTCTGTAAAGCTTCACGGCTCTGTGCTCACTGTTTGTGTCACAAGAACGCCTCTGACAGTAGCTGTGGAAAAGGAGGCCGGCTTCGTTCGCACAACCTTACCTTTTCTCAGCAAACTCTTTAAGGCTTGAAAATTCAGTGTGGCTTATACAGATTATACTCTGTCCCCTGAGGTTGAAACTTTAAACCTGAAACTTGATTTGTACAGATCCTCCTGGATTGTAAGCCAAACAGCTCCACAATTGATGTTTTGATTAAGCATAGCAATATGTGGTCATATAAATGTAGTGGTACTGTGCAGGGGCCGTGCGGTCTCATTTTGGAATAGCCTTGTGTGATTGGAGAGGACAGCATCAGAAAATGAGAAACATACTGATAAATTTTCCCCCAAACAGACTGATGTATTGCATTAAGATGTCTCAGCAGTATATTTTATTGTGGCTCACTGCTATAAAGCTGTATCGAATTGGACATCTGGAGGGGACAGTATGTCATTGCAAGGCCACTAGGACATAACGCCTGAATCGAAGGCACTTCCTGTGGTTGTGTCGCCAATCGCCTGCCTAGTCTAAGACCTGTCAGAATAGTGCCAAGAGATGGCTAATCAATCTAGAGCGGAGACACTTCCACACCTGCAGTGGACAGTGTCCAGGGCCATTTTGACACTGCACTGAAGGATTTTGTGGATTAGGCATTTAAGATGTACTGGAATGAAATTAAATACATGCTTCCAGTAAAGTTAGTCCTGTGGTGAAGCTCGGGTGATGGTTCGTACCGTGGACTTCATTCACACTGAAGTTAAAACTGTAACAAATTATTTATTTAACGTGGCCTACGTGACCAAAGTCGAATACTGTGTTCAGTTTATGTCTCCCAGCTATCAAAGCCTTAACTATACTGATTAAAAACTAGGCTTCTAACATTAAGGAATCAAAATTGCAGAAAACACAGCAACAAAACCAAAAACACAAGAATTTTTTTTTTTTGGGAAAAAAAACAACAGCCTTAACTCAGAACTGAAAGGGTAGGTTCTTATTCTGTTCACATAAGTTGTTGCTGATTGGACATGGCATTTACCAACTACGAGGAAAAAGAATCGTACCTCTTTTTGTTACCCCTTTCACTTAGCAACACTGATTTATTACTAATTTGCTTGTATTATTTTTATTAAAGTGCACAATCATTCTGTCTTCAGTTTCCTTTAATCTAGTTTTCAGAATTCACATACTCATATTAATACCACAAAAAGTTGACAGTATATTTAAAATTATACCATGTCCTTAATAAATAATACATGAATAAAAGCATGAACAGATTCATTTAGGCCGATAAGATCTCTTACTCGGGGGGGCACGGTGGCTTAGTGGTTGGCACGTTCGCCTCACACCTCCAGGGTTGGGGGTTCGATTCCCGCCTCCGCCTTGTGTGTGTGGAGTTTGCATGTTCATGTGCCTCAGGGGGTTTGTGCCTCAGAGGTACTCCGGTTTCCTCCCCCGGTCCAAAGACATGCATGGTAGGTTGATTGGGATCTCTGGAAAAATTGTCCATAGTGTGTGATTGCGTGAATGAATGAGTGTGTGTGTGCCCTGCGATGGGTTGGCACTCTAGGGTGCAGGGTGTATCCTGCCTTGATGCCCGATGACGCCTGAGATAGGCACAGGCTCCCCGTGACCCGAGGTAGTTCGGATAAGCGGTAGAAAATGAGTGAGAGTGAGATCTCTTACTCTAAACATAAATCATTTCTCACCTTTTCTTTCTGATTTGAATTAATGCTGCTGTATTTTGTTAGGAGCCTAGCCAGTTTGTGGAGCTACAGGTAGCGGCATCTGCAGGAGCTCTCGAAAATGAATGTTATCAACTTTCAATGCATATGCAGTAAGTTCATGTGTGCAAAGGTTTTTTTCAATAAGCTGGAGAAAAGTGTTATAGTAAGACTGAAAAAACAAACATTAGGTATTGCTGTCTCGGTGTACTAGCAAAACAGAGCAACCGGAGACATGGGATTTTATACCATATAAGCCGTAATCACAGGTAGCCCATTGGTTTTACCTTGGCTTCTCACATTAGACCTGTAGTGACTGCAGCTCTCTTTACAAACAATCATTTTCTGGAAGAATTTAAGCACCAGCATCACAATTTTATCCACACAACAGAGTCATGTATTCAATTTGTGTCCATATTAATATTTACAATATTTAGCTTAATTTTACATTTTGACTCGTGCTAAGCATGAAAACTGCCAGTTTCTATATACATCTATTTCCATATCTCAAATTCCTTGTTTCCGGCCTACATAGTGTAATGTTATGGTGTTGTACTAGTCCCGACCTGTTGTCCTACAAGTATGGTGTAGAACAGAAAGGTACATTGCTCCTTACCATCTGATAAACTTTGCACTGCATTTTCACTACAAAAAAGATCGGCATGCTCATGTTTAAGCATTTGGCCTCCCATTACAACAAACTTGCTGTGTTTGTCTTCACCTGTGATAAAATTAACATCACATTATGCAAGCCTATGCCAATGTATAACAATTTTATAGTTTATAGTTTATTATAATATAGTTTAGCCGTGACTTGCCGTGTTGTTTGCTGACAAAGCTGTTTGTCTTTAAACTTAAGATCCTAGAGACATCAAGCAAGCGCTTTCTATATGATTCTCCTTGATAACAAAGCTGTTCCACATGTTTGTATTGCACAGAAGACTGCAATTCCAGTAAGGTTCAACTTGGTGCAACTTTCCTCCTGCTAGATTTTAATTACATATGACACCTTGCTGTCATGTTCTATCCATGTCTCCTAATCCCCTGAAAAGGCTGTAGCGTTCCTTCCCTCTGATACACTCCTAATCCAATCAGATGCATAACGGACGATCGGCGGAGCAAGCCACATATTAAATAGCATGATAATCTAGATTGATGAACATTCGATGTCAACATTAACAATATTTTCAGAAGCAGAGAATAAAGAAAAATCAATGGCCTTTTAGACCTGTCATTTCTAAAAGTATCTGTTTAATGAGGATACCTTTTGAAAAGAAACAAATGACACAAGTTGAAATATTCTTTTTAATTATTGGACATCCATAGTGGAATATGATTTACATTAATGAGCCTAAGTATATTAAAAGCATTTTATCCCCCAGCATTCGAAACAATCAAATGATGGTCTTGGCAATGCCACATGAAGTGGACAAAGAGAGAGCGAGGTAATGTCATTTTAATTACTAATGGATCCCTCAATTGTTCAGCCTTTGATTTTTCTTTTTTGGCAAATCTAATAACGCGGATAATATTCATCAGATATGCGGGGCCTTTGGGGGATGATGAGATTAGCTCAGTGGCTCATATTTACTTAGAGAGAGTGGTTATTCACCATGCGAGCCACTTAAATCACTGGTTTATTTGAGGATTGAGGTTTCAGGGACCGATCAAGATCTTATATCTCACTGAAGTATTTGTCCTTTTAATATATGGAAACTGTTGATTGCTATCTGGGCTGGAGTGACAGATTTATTGTGTGCGGTATTTGTAACCATTAACTGCTTTTTGTGGAAGGACCTGTGGATCCGAGTACGCCGTGTCTGTGTTTGCAGTCGCACTGAAGACCTTAGTCATGTGTGTATATTTGTTCTTCATGCGTGTACTTGTGCGGGTGAGAGCTGATTAAACCATCAGCTGTAGACCGGAGGCTTCAGAAGCAAAATCTTATTTAGAATAACATGAGGAATTCGTTTCAAGATTCTTCAGACATTCAGCCCTGGCCTTAGTTTACGCCTCCCGAGGAACGGGTTCTGAAATATGTTGTAAAGTCTTATTTTTTGAACATTATTTAAATGTGTGCAATCATATTTTGTCCATTTATTATAGACCATAGGTCAAAGTTTCTGAATTTTCCACTGACAGGACACTTTAGGTTTAAGATGATGATATTTATGTTTTTTTAGATGTTGAGGTTTTGAGTTAAAACAGCATTATACCTATAAAAACTCAATAATAAATATTTGAACTTTGATAAAAATGGGTCATGAATTCTGTTGTAACTATAAGAAATATCACAGACACCAGGCTGTTATTCACTAACCCCTAATATAAGATCCACTGATGCTTTATCTAAAACCTCCTGTTTTGTGCTCTGAAGTTAACTAAGGAGAATTTAAGAGTTTTCTTTTTTTAATTTTGACAACTTAACAGACACATAACTTTGCAGTATAAACTGGACTTGAAGTGATAGTCAGATTTGTCTATCACTAGCAAGGAGAAAAAAAACTAGTCCAGTTTTATCATATGAAATGACCCCTACAAGGAAATTTGTTGTAATATTATTTAAACTAGACAGGCCTATCCCACTACAGTAGGACCTAATTGATTTGAAGCATTAGAAAAGTGTGTCATGGAGGAAAGAAAAAGAAATCTGGCATTCTAAAATGCCTCCTTATAAGTCAGACTCACATTATGTATAGTTGCATTATGATTCCCCCCTCATCCCACCTCCCAGTTCTCATTCGTTCTGGTTGAATGTCATTGGCAAGATGGCTTTATTGCTTTAGACCCATGCGGGCGGCCAGGTTGGAGGGCCCTCGGTACGACGGATGAGCCTGGCAGGAAATTGGCAGATGGAAGCATCCATTTCACTGCTAATTACGGGGGCCACCGGCCTCGCCGACTGACAGGGTTCAACTGGGCAATGTAGAGGCTGCCAGCTCCCATCCTGCACGCTTTATAAAACGCTCTTTAATCCTCCTGCACAATATCATTAACTTTGTAAGTGGATGAACACAATGGACAAGCAATTTAATTAACTTGTACCATTGGATGTTGGAAGGAGAGACTAAATGAAATTAATGCACAATATTTCCCCGGCCGGGCAGCCAACCTCGGGAGCAGCCTGGATTGTTGGCAGGTCCTGCGTGGCCAGCCGGTTTGGCCAATTACGCCTTGTTTAGACCTATCCATAACGTTTTCCACAAAAAGGGGAAATAAAATCAGCGGTTCGCAGATCAATCATACAAGCACGCCACTGGAGTTTAGGGAGCGTTTTAGCTAAATGAGAGGAGCACTTTTTCAGTCTGCTCTCTATTTTTATTTCTGTTTTTCTGTCTCTCTGACTGACTGTCTGCCTGAACTCCTACTGAGCCATGACTGAAATTTTCATTGGAGAAACAGCGTTGTTGGAAGCTTTGAAGAGTACATGAAAAGTTTTAAGCGCTTTGATTGAATGCGTTGGAAATGACATTCCGATTGCCAGTAAGAGGAGCAATCACGTCAATCACTTCATATATAATGTTTAATAAAACAGGTCATCATCTGCAAGCTGTAAATATAATTCATGAATAATAATGTCAAATTAAAATGTAACTAAAACTGAATTTTTATTTATTTTTTTTTGACATTTTATGTCAGGGAATCAGGGGTACTGTAACGCATGGCTCTTGTCCTTCGGATGATACAAAATGAAGTCTTGGCAAAGTTGCTCAGCCATTTAAATATATCCAAGTGACTAAAACAAGCTAACATTACTTTAACCAGGGATCAAAGTCATTGTGACTCTGAAGCAGGCCAAAAAAGTGAGTTAGGCTTCAAAGCCAGGCCCAGCCCAGAGCTTAGAGAGAGCAGCACTTGTTATTCAGGATCCAGATCGAGCTGGGCACCTCTCGAGCAGCCCTGCACAAACCTCCAATACTGCACAAACAGGCTGTTTGTCATCCTCAGCAATCACAACACCCTGAGAGAGAGAGAAGACGAGGAGAGACAGAGCATCAATAACAGGTTGGCTTTTCAGTAGAGAAATACAGATCGAGATGCCCTTGCCCTCCCCTTCCTCCAATCCTTAGCCATATATGTTTGCCAAACAGCACCTCACTCATTGATTGAGTATTCAGAGTATTGAGCCACGCTGTCTATTATTCATCTGCTGCAGGAAGGCCTGACTGGATACACAGACAAAACTCTCATTTAAAGTTCCTCCGTCACCAGCGTTTATTTTACAAGCAGGTCGGATGCAGCAGTGATCCATCAGCGCCTGAAGGGGCTCTTGTCTGTGTGTGAGAGCATTCCCTTGACATGAAGACTCAAACATGTCACAAACTCTGCACTACTACACTCCTGAGTATATGTGTGCTAGAAAAGACGAAAAGAATTTGATCGTACGATCCCTGTTTTATAGAGGTGTTTAGCCTAGATGTGCGATCATCGTTTGGCTTTAAAAATAAGTTGGCTTTAAAATGAATTCACCTCACGTTGAATCCTGACAGCATGTGTAGCTGACCTTTTAAAATCTGTGGTGAGAGGTGCAAGGGCACTTTGGGAATTTCACTTCAGGAGATAGCTACATGTAGTCACACCAAAGCCCTGAGCTGCTCCAGGCCTGCTTTATTCAGCAGGCTACAAGATCCTAGTAGGGCTGTACAATTAATTTTTTTCTTTTTTTAATGAAATCCATTTTTTTTTCTTTCTTTAAATTTTGTTTTTTTATTGACTGCTTTATTCCTGGAATATTTCATTTATTTAACAGTGTATTTCTTTAAGTATTGTTTCATTGTCAAATATGTTTATTAATTGATTGATTCATTTATTCATCTCTTCTGCAATTGATTCTTTGAAACAACAAAGCAGTCTTATTTTGATTCAGAGATTTATGCATAAAAGTAAATAATGGAACAGGCTTTTACAGTACAATATGAAAGTGTCTGTTTCTGCTGATTTAAAAATGATGGACACAGTAAACCTTGTTTCTAAATGTATTGAATTATTTTGCAGAAATATTGATGTTGGGGGGCACGGTAGCTTAGTGGTTAGCACATTTGCCTCACACCTCCAGGGTTGGGGTTTGATTCCCGCCTCCGCCTTGTGTGTGTGGAGTTTGCATGTTCTCCCCGTGCCTCGGGGGTTTCCTCCGGGTACTCCGGTTTCCTCCCCCGGTCCAAAGACATGCATGGTAGGTTGATTGGCATCTCTGGAAAATTGTCCGTAGTGTGTGAGTGCGTGAGTGAATGAGAGTGTGTGTGTGTGTGCCCTGTGATGGGTTGGCACTCCATCCAGGGGTGTATCCTGCCTTGATGCCCGATGACGCTTGAGATAAGCACATACTCCCCGTGACCCTAGGTAGTTCGGATAAGCGGTAGAAAATGAGTGAGAGAGAGAGTGAGTGAGAAATACTGATGTTAGCTTGCGTTAACTGTTCAAGTATAGTTCTGCTCAAGGTTATGGCTAGTAGCCATTTACTATCTTTTAGCTCAAATGGGCAGCTGACGAGTGCTAATCTGAAAGAGTCACTCTTGTGCCCTGTTTAAGTCTACTATGCACTTTTTCCCCCATTTAAAAGCTTTTATATTGCATTCCCTCACTGACCTAACTAAAGACATGATTGTACATGACTAACAGCCTGACCCTCACGGTGAGCTCCTGACCCACAAGCATCACGCTTGAGTGTGTGTCTGCATTCAGACTCTGTAGCAAAAAGCAGCCCTCTGACTGCTGTGAAAAAAATGACTACATTTATGTTTGCTTTATGGCTCATTTTTCAAATAGAATGCAGAAAATCCATGAAAGGTGATGAGATTTTGGCCTCTTTTTGCTCAGTAAGTGCATACCTCCAGCAGAGCTTAGCATATAGTGTACTACTTTGCAGAAGCCTGCCAAGAGTCATTTAAGACAATTAAGTCTGAGGAAGATTACTTTTTCCTCTTATTGTTGTTAATTTCAGAAAGTACTATTTAGCAGGGTGTGATGTCACAGTTCTGCATTGTGCTTCATCTCTCATTTGTTTTCCTGGTCATGCTGTGTTCCACCTGTGGCCTGGAGAGAGAGCAAAAGAGAGAGACAGCGATAGAGAGCGTGAGAGAGATGGAGAGAGAGAGAGAGAGCGAGAGAGCGCCTTCCAAGGGCCCGCTGTAAAACCTGTCTTTTATGGCCCAGTTATTGTCTTTCTGTCTACAATTACTGCAATTACTCATTTCCTTTCCCGTCCCTTCCCTGGACTGCCCAGTGAGCTTAATAGAGTGCATTTTACTAATGGAAAATTAAATAGTGATCGTGACAGTCTAGTTTATAAATATGTAAAATATACTTTTAATTATTTCAAGTGAATCTGGCAGCTAATCGATAATGCAGGACGTGACAAACATACGCTTGATGCAGGTCATTGTAAAGCAGCGGGTAAAAAAGATAAGCACTTCCTGTCAGCGCACTCTGGCTCCAATTAATATTTTGAGGCTGTCATGCCTCAAGACAAATGGATTAATTGTGGCCTGATAATATAATAGGTTCTTCATGAAGAGCGCCCCGGCTCAGGAGAAGGGGAGGAGCGAGGGGGGAAAACGAGGCAGTCGGTTTGAACTTTGACGTTAAATATTTATTAGAACTCTCGTATAGAATTTTTATGACGGCTCGGGCTGCTGCTTGGGTGCAATTGTTTACCATTTATTTGAGCGGTGATTAATTGGAGTTTGTTCAAAGTAATCATGATGATGCCATTAGCGATGATTGCTTTCAGAGAGGTTATTTGGTTATAGCTTTGTGTGACAGTAGAACAAAGAGTGACTAACGCAGCAGTGAGCTCCACTGGGAGAGGGCAGCTGCTGCTGATTTACCTGTTACTGTGTGACGCAAGGACACGCTGGTTAGATGAGCAACGATAAGGAATAACCCAAAAGATTTGAATTATTACATGGAATAATAAACATTATTAAGTAAAAGTTATAATAAGTGTCTATTGATACAGTTGATCTTGAAAGTTATAAAAACAACAGTAATATATATGTATATATTAATGTATATAATTTATATATATATAGTTTTTTTTTTTTACATTTGATGATAAATATATGTGAAATTGACAAAATGGTCAGCATTATGATTCTACCATTTTTCTTTTCTTATATATTTTGCTTTTATATACTTTTATGAACATCTGAGATATATAAGTTGAGTAATATTAATATTAGTATGGACACTAGTATTCAAACTTGATCATTTTGACAGTATTCAATACATATACTGGATCTAAAGGTAAGCTGACAATTTCCCAGAATACACTGCTTTAAAATAAATAAATAAACAAACAAATAAATAAATAAATAAAAATAATTTATTTAATGACTACTAAAGTTAATCTGTTTTTTCGTATTAAAACAATAATTTTTATTTATGGAAAATATCTTATTAAATAATTAATTTTAACACTTTTCCAATTCCACAGTATTTACAAAAGCATATTGTGACAAACTATTATGCGTTAACATTGTCAGTCACCTTAACAACGCTTGCTCTTCTGTTCTTCCTTACGTATCACATTACATGCATGACAGGCAGTAAATGTGTGCTCTCGTCCACACTGTCCAACCCGGTCAACTGATTTCTTTCCTATAGGATCCATATGTCATTTTAATCACTGTTTCTACAGAAACACAACCAGGTGAACATCCCTGATATAATGAAGCCTCTTTCTCAGTCTTTTCCCCCATCTTGATCCATTATTGTTTTGTTCAGCATTTTGATACAGACCACAGTGCAGATGGTAGAGTGTTCACTGTTTAATTTTATCATACGGTACTCTTCTATGTAAGCATCTGCATTCATTTTGTTTTCTCTGCTCATTTATTCAGGTTTTGTCTTTCATTTTTTCCATCCAGTGTGTTATGCACATGTTGCTGTGCACAATTTCACATCCCTCCATACATACACATCCCTCCATACATACAGGCAATTTGAATTCTGAACTCTCGAGCTCTGCCAACGTGTCCATCTGCCTTTTCCTAGAAAGTTCTCTCAGGTTTAAGTCACGTGGAAGTTTCTCATCATTTATTTGTGAGCCAGCTGTTTTTTGTAGCTTGATGTGATGTGTCAGGGAGAGTGACACGACCTCATGTTTGTGCTTTCCACAAATCAGCAAATGTTTAATCTCTGGATGTGCGGCCCTCATACATAATGCAAAGGCTGAATATGGCTCCATCGCTTGCCCGGAGTCTTGTCTGCTCCTTCATCTGCTCTCTCCTCACCTCCTTTATCTCACTGGGCTTCTGTTCTCCCTCTATCAATCTACTCCGCTGCATGGTCCAAACTCTGCTCTTAGCAGCTGTTTGGCTCGTTCCTAATGTAAGTTTTACCCTTCCCCTTCTGTGCTGTTTCTCTCATACTGACTCCCTCTGTATTGTGGAGCTGTGAAGGTGTTAGAGGTTTACAGGACCATTGAGAGCACAGGCTCTTTGCATTGAGGCCTGAGAGGGAAGAACCCGGCTCTCTGGCTTTATCTGCTACTTGGAGAATATGAGGAGAGAAAGCTCTTCCAAAAGCAAAAAGCAGCCAGTGGACTGTGAACCGGATCAAATCCCTCAAGCTTTTTTTTTCTTCTTCTTCTTTCCTTCTTGCCAAGTTTGTTTGGGGTGCTACAGGCTGGGAAACTATCTGATTGTTCAGTAAAATTAAGAATATAATCCTATTGAAGTAAATCTTTGGTCATGCTAAACACTGTCTGACTCGGGCTGCTTTGAAAGGCTCAGAATACTTTGACAGAATTGGGTCCATCTATAATTTACATGTCATATTTGGGTGCAGTGAACTCGTTACATAAGAAAGGGGAACACAAGGTGCTTTTTTTTCTTTATTAGACTCTGTATTGTTTCTGTTCACATGGGCACATGGGAAAAGTGGCGAGTGAGGCCTTTTAGAGGGCTGTACACATGGAGGAAGTGTGGCAAGGAAAATGTTGTCACTTCATCTCATTCAGTATCACATGACTTAACAATATCATTCTTTTTTGTGTGTGTTTGTACACACACACATATACACACACATATACAGATCAGCCATAACATATAAACAACTTTGACCAGGACCAAATTGTGGTCCAAGAAAGGACAGCCGGTGTAACCTCAACACCGTCATGGATGTCCAAGGATCATTGCTGGATGTGGGGATCAATGGTTATCCCGTATAGAAGAGCTTTCAATTACTACAAATGTCATTCTGGCTATGATAGGAAAGTGTCAGAACACACAGTGCATTTCAGCTTCTTGTGTAAGTTGGCACCATGATGCAATTTTGGAAGAAAGGAAGTGGGCAAAGGTAGTGTGATGCTCTGGGCAATGTTCTTCTGGGAAACCTTGGGCCCTGGCATTCATGTGGATGTTATATTGACACATCCAACATACATAAACACTGTTGCAGACAAAGCAGACACCATTATGTCCGTGTCAGGTCAAAAGGCTTTTATTGCCATATATAGCTGATGCAGTGCGCAGTGAGATAAAACAATGTTTCTCCAGGACCATGGTGCAACATAAAACAACACAGTTAAGGACTCAAAGTTAGTTGTCCTAGCTAAATAACATACAAGGTTACAACCTATAGTCTTTCTCAGCAGAATAATGTGCTATACCACACTGCAAAAATAATTCAGAAATGGTTTGACAAAGAGTTCAAGGTGTTGACTTGGTCTCCAAATTCCCCAGATCTCACATCTATGGGATGTGCTGCATAAACAAATCTATATATGTATATGTATATGTATATGTATATGTGTGTTGTTTTTTTTGCTATTTATTTCCTCTGTAGGACAAAAACACGTGGAATTTGTATCTTACACTGATTTTTGTATTTCTCCCTGCAGGCACTAGGAAGTTGCTACTTTATACACGAATCCTTAAAAACCATCCACCAGTTTGATTTCAAAGGTAAGCTTCCTTTTAGATAAGGCACCTTACACACTCCTCGCCAGTTCCATTAAACCAGTGTGATCAGCAAGAGCTGGAAAAAGCCATCCAGAGAGATAGAGTTAGTAATAAGGAACGGTGACTCTTATTAATATTAGAATTTAATTCATGAGATTTCAGGCAGTGATAATATTATGCTCAAGATATCGGATGGTTAGAGGTGACCTCATCAGTTACTGAGGTCAGAGGTTGTGGGTCCCTCTGGTCACACTAATTAAAGCTTGTGCTATTACACGGGTGTCAGCATTAGCCGCTGTGGCCCCGTGAAGGACAGAGAAGAGGCCAGAGCGTCCCGACGGCCCACACTGCTCTCACACACTGATTTCCTCAGCATTTCCCTTGAGGGAAACAGGGAAAGCAGCCTATACATTTCATGTATCACACTTTTTTCTGATTTGATAAAACGCTGACTAACAACATATTTTAGAATATTGGATAGTAAATTTTTGGTCCTGTTTTAACATTTTGAACTTTAAGCTCAGGTTTCAGCTTTTACCTAATAGAAAGATTTAATTATTTTAAGACCAGTAGGTGGAGCAGTTGTCTGAAGATGGTTCTCTGTCTTCATTTTTCAGCATAGATCCCATCTCTGATTTATTTCTCAGTAAGTAAAGCCCTGTGACAGTTCCCTCTCATGTTTGTATCTTTTATCTAGCCAAGAAGTTCAAGAAGGTGGTTGGCAAGGAGGTCTACTCGGACACTTTAGACAGCACGTCCATGCTGGAGAAAGAGAAGTTCCCTCAAGACTACTTTCCTGAGGTGTGTTTATTCCTCTTGTTGGCACCTCGTTATGTAGTCACCTTATCTGTATAACCTGTGTCAATATACAATGCCTACAAGTTCTCAATGCATTCATTACTGTTTTATCCTGTATGATTTACTTTTGTGTGATTATCTGAGATTTCCAGGCAGAGAAAATGATGATCATAAAACCATAATTCCATTTTTACAGCCATTATAGTGCTGGAGTTGCCCTTAAATAAAACTCATTAATTATAAAGTCTATTTGTCTGACTGACAAAATTTAAATCGCCTCTCTTTTTCATTTCAAACTTTTGTTATGTACGCTATATATTAGAAAAAAAAGGGAATTGTTCTTAATTAATATTAATTAAAATGTCGGTTAGCTAAAAGTATGTACATTTTTAAGCATACAGCAGGGTTATCAGGGATGATCAATACTTGACAGTTTCGTTATAAAAAACATATGCGGCAGAATATTTTTCTCTCAGCTCTTAAACTACAGAACAAGGAACAGAAGCATCAGTTATAAATAAAGGAACTGGTTACAAAATTTTTTGACATATAAGCAACTAGTCATTACTGTAAGAAAGAATACAGTTTACATCTATATATGTTCATATACATATCTTCATATATCGACAAAAATTCGCAATACTCTCAAAAGCAGTTATGACGATTTGATATATTGTGAGATTTTTGCCATGTTGTCATTATTCGCCCTAGGAATTAAACTAGCTAGGTATTAAACATGATGTCACATGCTGTCATGGGAAAATAATCACTGATTAGGTGTCATGGTGCAGTTAGTGTAACCAGCCTGACGTTGATTATTTTAGTCCTCATATACCACAACAATTTGCAAAACACTTTTGTTTTGTAAATCTATTTATTAATTTGTTTGTAGTTAAATGTGACATTTCCGTAAGCGTTTCTGTTATCTCTTGCTTTATAGAAGCCTTACCCGGTCAGTCTCTCAGCATTGTTTTCTTTTCTCTTGAATATATACTGTAAATGTATTTCATGTTCTTGAGAAAACACATTGTCAGAAAACTTTATTACAGCTTCATTAATCTTTAAAGTTAAAGATTAAAGCTAAAACAAACATTTCCATTTACTAAATATAAATAATTAGTAATAATTAATGATCTATTTAGTGTGCACAGCTCTCAAACACATCTCTGTAGAAGTTGTTACTATAGAAACATATAAGATATAGAACAATCATAAATATAAACCATGCAGCCAGACTGTGGAAAATGAATCAGCAGCTTCCGTTTAGGATTGAGGTTTGTGTGTATATACGTATCGTGCCATGGAATAGAGAACAGAGTAGAAGCAAGAGAGATGAAGTATATTTCAGTATCCTACATTACTATGCTGTAGAAACAGTAATATTTATAGGTTATGAGAAATATTTAGGTGAATGTTAATTACTTAATTATTAATTAATTTAAGAAAAATGCTTTTTTTTTTGATTGTCAGAATGAAGGGGTTCCTTGTAGATGTTTCTGAATTCACATCACATTCCATAGAGATGTGAAGTATTTCAAGAAAACTGATGCAATGTGATGTTGCATTTTACTCGTTTCATTTGGCTACATGCAAAACAGTACCAGAATCTTCTGTAATGTAGGGATTCCACACATATTTCTGCATTTTATGACTTTCCATGTTTACTGTTCTCTGTGTGTGAGTGTGTGTGTTGCCCTATGTAGTGATGTCTGTGTGCGTGAGGGTGCTACAGTAATAAAGAGTGTGGGTGCTCGTATGTCAGCCTGATTCTCAGAGCTCATCAGTTACCCACGCTCTGGTGGCACGGCCCAACAAATATATGCAAAAGCAGTCAGAGTTGGCCTTTCACGGGCCTCTCCCAATTTCCTTATCCTTCACACACGCACGCACACACCCTCGTACCTTCCCTCTGTATTCCCCCTGCCTCCAAATGTGACATTTCCACATGATCTAAAACCAATTACTATGATTCAGTTGCTACACTGTTCACAATAATTACCAGAACACAAGCAAAACACAAAACAGTAAGGTTGACTGGCTGGTTTAGAAAACAAGCAAGAGCGGGGAAAAAGGATGAGAAAACAAAGTTTATGCATTGATTTATGTACGCTTCATGACTGTGTTATGAATCTCAGATGATGCTCTCAAGATCAGCACTCCAGATAATGTTATCCCATTTAGAAGTCGCAGATTTGTGTAGTCTAGCCTGGACAGGAACTCTCCCTTACCCTCGAGTGCACGCGCACACACACTAACACTCACACACGCAGCTCACTGCGTAGTGAGAGATTGGTTGTTATCATAGATCACGGATACGGCTCAGACCTCTTATGAAAGATGAATTAATTTCACTAATGCTCTAATGCAAGGCTGTGGTGAGGTGGCTCGGCTGGTGATAACCCAGGCTTCGTCCCCGCTCCCCACTCCTTGATTTATGCCCTCTTTTAGTAGATGAAACCAGCCAGATTTGCCATCCATCTGCTGCTCTAAAAGAATCCTATTAATGGTGAATCCGGGGGAACGCGCAGCTCCGGTCCAGCAACAGCAGAATTTTGATCCTCTTCCGGATCTGGGTCTGAAGTGTGGCAGAACCGACAAGTGATGTTGCATTCTTTACAGCGATAAAACCGTGCACAATACAGCCAGAACCGTGTACAATAAAAGAAATGAGCATGAACGAAAAACTTTTTTTAATTCTCCAGGCGTAGTAAACTTTGTGATAAAGCTAATTTGTCAACTCAGTGAAGTGAAAGTGGCCTAGTGAGCTTTGAAAAGAAAAAACTGGATGATGATGATATTAACCTCTTGCTGACATCATTACAGGAAGAAAGGGATTTTATTCCCCCGTGATTGACAGGCAGTTGGTTTTATTGGCAATGCAACAAGGAGAAAATGCCCAGTGATGTCACACCACCACTTTTAATCCTGTATATTTTTGTCTTTAGAGATAAATAATATTTGTGACTTTGATCAGTAATCCTGCTTGTCTCTTAACCAGTGCCTAGGTTATAGTAGCTGTGCGTTTTTGTCCTAATCTTTGTTTCATACCCTTTCTTCCTCCTGACCCTGCATCCTCCTCCGGAACCATTTGTGAGTGCGGTGTAAATGACTTTCCCCTCCCAGTATGCAAAAACGTTGCAGCAGTGAGTTATGGCTCTAAGTGGTGGCCAAGCAAGGGGATGATATTAATTGAAAAGCCGAGTCAGAAGGAAGTGGACAAACCACCGGGCGCATTGTTTGTGAAAGGTCGAGCTGATGGATACGGCGGTCTGTCATTTCTCCAGCTTACCCCAATCCTTTTAAGTCATGTTTCCATGCGGTCATTTACTACATTTGTTATATTTATTTATGGGATGGTTTGATGCTCAGTTGAATGAATCCAAAGGCTTTTTGTCATGTGCTCTAGAAATTCAGACACATGATGCTCTGTCTAGTTTTTGTTGAATAATTACAAAACAAGCTTTGTTTATTTATTTATTTATTTTTTTGGAGTTTTTTGTCTACAAGGTCTTCAAGGTCATTGGAACAGGGGTTTAGTTACCTGTCTTAACCCGGTTTCTCTGTGTTCACAGGCGATGTCCAGTGAAGCCAGGGCATCTCTAGATTTTATAGCAGTTAAAAATGCTTCATTTAATGAGCTCATGTTTTAGTAATGTAAAAATATTTACTGACAGAATGCGGTGTCAGCTGTCTGTGCACACACATGTCAGTCAAAGAGGGCTTTTGTTTCATTTTTACCAATGATAATGCTAATGCAATAGTTATTCTAGGCCAAATACCCCGTGGACAAAATCTGTATTAGAGCTATGATTGTTAAATTTTTCACATTGGTTAGACAAATTGTGCCAAGCAAATATATTTTATATTTAAAAAAAAATAATAATAATAAAAAATAAATGTGTATATGAGTCCATATGCGTTAAGCAGCACTTTAGGGCTGAATGAGTACTGAATACTGAATAAGTTGTGCTTTTTTCAAATCATCTAAGATCGTATTTTAGGTTCCTCTCCCGCACCTCCTCCATTCTTCATTTATTATGACCATTTCCATAGTGAGAGAAATGATAGAATAAAGAGTAATGGATGAGCCCTTGTGTAGTGCTTCATCAATCACTCATTGTGAGTATTAGTTATTACTCACTGTGCATTTCTAACCATATACATTTCCATCATGTCTCTCAGACCCAGCTGGGGTTGTTATTTATGGGGTTTCTCAAGCACAACACTACAAAAGGCCAGTGCCTATGAGCGTTCTAGCTGCGTAGCCCCCAACCTTTTCTTAGGAATCATGACACGGCTGACTTTAGACAATGATTGAGTCATCAGATATGGGGCAGATATGAGATTATGGACTGTTCCATTTGCTTGCTCAGCCCCTGAGCCTCATGTTTCCACATGAATACTTTTCCCTGCTGATCTTGGTTTTGGGGGTGGACCTGCACGAGCCACCGGTCATGGTGACCTCTTATGGACACCCGTTCATCATTGTCAGTGGTCTGGAGCTACCCGAGGAGCCAATTTCACCTCTTAGCTACTGACCTTTCCAACGGACATCTGATGCCCCTTCCACTGGCCAGACTGAGAGAGTAGTCATTGCATCTTAATATCTCTCTCTCTCTCTCTCGGTTAGAGGTCATTTGAGTTTAATGATCAGTATTAAGGTCAGTGGTGTGAATCTTTAGTAGAAATAAACTGTGCCAGAATAAGTTGCTTTTTGTTGATTCTATCCTATACTATACTAAGACATGATGATGATAATAATGATGATGACGATGATGATGATAATGATGAAGATGGTTGTGATGAATTTTTATCATCAACATTTAAGATTTGTTAATATTTAGTAAATGCTTCAGCAGATATTGTCAGGCATAAATAACTGACACTGTGAGTTTTGCTCACTTCAACTTACCATGTGTAGATAAGGTGCCCCCATGTGGGGTTGCAACCATGTGTGAGATCCCCTGGTGTAACTCAAGCACAAGGTGCCTCAGTTTTATTCTGGTGCTGTAAAACCTTTGGCAGAACATAAGACATTGTTCTTTTTTTGTTTGTTTTTGCTTTTGTTTTAGCTTTAATGTTGGACAACTACTAGAATTTTTCTCAAGCATGTTTCATGGGTTTTATATGTACACATTTTATATATATATATATATATATATATATATATATATATATATATATATATATATATATATATATATATATATATATATATAGTATTAGCTTACTAATAGGATTCAGCAACTGCTTTTAGACCTCCATTATAAGTTTCATGTCAGATTTGTCTCACAGTATAGCGATATGTTTCTAAATGATATGTTACACATGTTACACATGTTAATGATATGTTACACATGTGATAGAGATCATTTTGGAAGACACTGGATTATCTAGCTGAGTGATCCTGATCACTCATTTTTCAGACTAATATAAACCCTGCTTTCCCTCTGTAGCTTATGGATTCATTTTACTATGCTAATGTAATTTCATTTCATACAGTTAATCTTGTCTTAATGTGGTTTGAAGGATGATGTGAGGCAGAATTATATCCTTCTCATGCTTTTAATTTGCCTCAAGATTTTTTAAAAATAAAATTAGTCAGTTTGTAATTATATGACCCGGACTGTAATTAGTTTATTCACGGCAGCAGTTAACTCCCCATTAGAGGCTCAGGGAGAGGGAGCGCGAGTACCTGATTATTTATTTGGCAGTGCATTGGAAATGAGGACGCTTGCAGGACCAATTTGTCTCTCGTTTCATAACACGCTGTGTGGTAAATCATGTGTGAGTGATTGATAGTGAGTGAGTGATAGTGAGTGAGTGAGTGAGTGAGTGAGTGAGTGAGTGAGTGAGTGAGTGAGTGATAGTGAGAGAGTGAGTGATAGTGAGAGAGTGAGTGATAGTGAGTGAGTGATAGTGAGATAGTGAGAGAGTGAGTGATAGTGAGAGAGTGAGTGAGTGATAGTGAGAGAGTGAGTGAGTGATAGTGAGAGAGTGAGTGAGTGATAGTGAGTGAGTGATAGTGAGTGAGTGAGTGAGTGAGTGATAGTGAGTGAGTGATAGTGAGTGAGTGATAGTGAGTGAGTGATAGTGAGTGAGTGATAGTGAGTGAGTGATAGTGAGTGAGTGATAGTGAGTGAGTGATAGTGAGTGAGTGAGTGAGTGATAGTGAGTGAGTGATAGTGAGTGAGTGAGTGATAGTGAGAGAGTGAGTGATAGTGAGAGAGTGAGTGATAGTGAGTGAGTGAGTGATAGTGAGTGAGTGATAGTGAGTGAGTGATAGTGAGTGAGTGATAGTGAGTGAGTGATAGTGAGTGAGTGATAGTGAGTGATAGTGAGTGAGTGAGTGATAGTGAGTGAGTGAGTGATAGTGAGTGAGTGATAGTGAGTGAGTGATAGTGAGTGAGTGACTGATAGTGAGTGAGTGATAGTGATAGTGAGTGAGTGAGTGAGTGAGTGAGTGAGTGAGTGAGTGAGTGAGTGTGTGAGTGATAGTGAGTGTGTGAGTGATAGTGAGTGAGTGAGTGATAGTGAGTGAGTGAGTGATAGTGAGTGAGTGATAGTGAGTGAGTGAGTGATAGTGAGAGAGTGAGTGATAGTGAGTGAGTGATAGTGAGAGAGTGAGTGATAGTGAGAGAGTGAGTGATAGTGAGTGAGTGATAGTGAGTGAGTGAGTGAGTGACTGATAGTGAGTGATAGTGAGTGAGTGATAGTGAGTGAGTGATAGTGAGTGAGTGAGTGAGTGAGTGAGTGAGTGATAGTGAGTGAGTGAGTGATAGTGAGTGAGTGAGTGATAGTGAGTGAGTGATAGTGAGTGAGTGAGTGATAGTGAGTGAGTGAGTGATAGTGAGTGAGTGATAGTGAGTGAGTGAGTGATAGTGAGTGAGTGATAGTGAGTGAGTGATAGTGAGTGAGTGAGTGAGTGATAGTGAGTGAGTGATAGTGAGTGAGTGATAGTGAGTGAGTGAGTGAGTGAGTGAGTGAGTGAGTGAGTGAGTGTGTGAGTGATAGTGAGTGAGTGAGTGATAGTGAGTGAGTGAGTGATAGTGAGTGAGTGATAGTGAGTGAGTGATAGTGAGTGAGTGAGTGAGTGATGGTGAGAGAGTGAGTGATAGTGAGTGAGTGAGTGATAGTGAGTGAGTGAGTGAGTGAGTGAGTGAGTGAGTGAGTGAGTGAGTGAGTGAGTGATAGTGAGTGAGTGAGTGAGTGAGTGAGTGAGTGATAGTGAGTGAGTGATAGTGAGTGAGTGATAGTGAGTGAGTGATAGTGAGTGAGTGAGTGAGTGATAGTGAGTGAGTGATAGTGAGAGAGTGAGTGATAGTGAGAGAGTGAGTGAGTGAGTGATAGTGAGTGAGTGAGTGATAGTGAGTGAGTGAGTGAGTGAGTGATAGTGAGTGAGTGAGTGAGTGAGTGAGTGAGTGAGTGAGTGAGTGAGTGAGTGAGTGAGTGATAGTGAGTGAGTGATAGTGAGTGAGTGAGTGATAGTGAGTGAGTGAGTGATAGTGAGTGAGTGAGTGATAGTGAGTGAGTGAGTGAGTGAGTGAGTGAGTGATAGTGAGTGAGTCAGTGTGTGATAGTGAGTGAGTGAGTGATATTGAGTGAGTGATAGTGAGAGAGTGAGTGAGTGATAGTGAGTGAGTGAGTGAGTGATAGTGAGTGAGTGATAGTGAGTGAGTGAGTGATAGTGAGTGAGTGATAGTGAGTGAGTGAGTGATAGTGAGTGAGTGAGTGAGTGATAGTGAGTGAGTGATAGTGAGTGAGTGATAGTGAGAGAGTGAGTGATAGTGAGAGAGTGAGTGTGTGATAGTGAGAGTGAGTGAGTGATAGTGAGTGAGTGATAGTGAGTGAGTGAGTGAGTGATAGTGAGTGAGTGATAGTGAGTGAGTGAGTGATAGTGAGAGAGTGAGTGTGTGATAGTGAGAGTGAGTGAGTGATAGTGAGTGAGTGATAGTGAGTGAGTGAGTGATAGTGAGTGAGTGAGTGAGTGATAGTGAGTGAGTGAGTGATAGTGAGTGAGTGAGTGATAGTGAGTGAGTGAGTGATAGTGAGTGAGTGAGTGAGTGATAGTGAGTGAGTCAGTGTGTGATAGTGAGTGAGTGAGTGAGTGATAGTGAGTGAGTGATAGTGAGTGAGTGATAGTGAGTGAGTGAGTGATAGTGAGTGAGTGAGTGATAGTGAGTGAGTGATAGTGAGTGAGTGAGTGATAGTGAGTGAGTGAGTGATAGTGAGTGAGTGACTGATAGTGAGTGAGTGAGTGAGTGAGTGATAGTGGGTGAGTGAGTGAGTGATAGTGAGTGAGTGATAGTGAGAGAGTGAGTGATAGTGAGAGAGTGAGTGTGTGATAGTGAGTGAGTGAGACAGAGTTCACAATATCAATGATATGTTCAGGATATCACAGAAGGACAGAACGTTATGTAGAAACAATATGTTGATTTGATTTTTAAGCATGTTAGATAAAGAGGGCAATATGGACTATTTGAGTGACCAGGAATCAGAATTTTCTGGCATGATCGACTATTTCAGCTTATTCTTGATGCCCGAGTGTAAGGTATCTGACTTTTTCTTCCCACTCTCAGATTTTCACATGCAACCTTTTGACCTGACCAGTGCACAGTGTTAACCACTGAGCTATCAGTACCCAGTCTTGCTCTGTGCAGAATGTTGTGTACACCCTGAGGAGTTCCATTCCTAGCAGAGAGAATCTTGGATCTGATAGAATTGGATCTCACAAACTTTTTGCATTTCCCTGTCCCTGAAACAAAATGCACTTGATGCAGTTATTAAACACAAACACAATTTTATTAATGGTTACAATAAAAAATAGAAAAAAAGTAGATGTTTTGATTGCTCTTCTCAGTTTTACTCTGTTCCTACACTTAACTTTATATTTCTATTTTATCCTGACCTGAAAAAAAAACAAAATATGAAACTTTAGTTTGAAACTTGAATATCATTACTTAATATACTGTCTGGGTGTTTTTTCTGCAGTGCAAATGGTCCAGAAAAGGCTTTATCAGGACTCGTTGGACACTGGGGGACTGGTGAGTGACACGTTTTACCTGCACCTTCCTTCTCTCTCTCTCTCTCTCTCTCTCTCTCTCTCTCTCTCTCTCTCTCTCTCTCTCTCTCTCTCACACACACAGCCTCCTCTGTCGTTGTGTATACTCGGTAGCTGGCTGCAATAACTAGGAAATATCTATTCCCTCTGTGTGTGTGTGTGTGTGTGTGTGTGTGTGTGTGTGTGTGTGTGTGTGTGTGTGTGTGTTCAGTCCAGCTGCTGGAGAAGGGCTGGATTGGATTAGGCCTAATCACGTTAGTCAAGCAGCTCTATCTGACAGATGACAGAAAACATTACATGCAATTGCACCTGCATGTGCAGGATCTTAAAGGTTTTCTCCATCGGGAGATGGGTGAAGGGGGATAGCTGTGTGGGTAATCTAATAGAGGAAATACAACGGGACAAAAGGGCTGAAATAGGGGATTGGAATAGAGGGATGATGCGAGACAGGGACTGGGCTCTGTTCCAGAAAGAGGGATGACACGAGGTAGATGGAAAGAGAGAGCGTGCAGTGGAATGAAATGGTGACAGAGGTATAACAGGCTTAGCCGTGGGGCCGCTGTGAAAGCATGTATAGCGTTCTACACATGTCACTTTTAAACAGATTAGTGGCTTTGGCATGTATGAGCACACAGTCATGTAAGAGCAGAGAACACAGTCATTTATGGTTTATGTTGTATTGCTTATAGACTGTATAGCGTGGTGTGTTAAAGGTCAAAGCATTAAGGGTCAAAGCTCAAACTTTATGAACAGGATTACATGACACATTTAAATTAGATTTGCTGCCAAAGTAAAAGATATCTGGTGCTCAGTTTTTAGGGTCAGAGTGTAAGCTCACAAAATAAACTTAAGCTTTTACGGGGTAATGCAGGTGGTAACATGCGTAAAAAAAAAAGTGGTAAATGTATAAAAAAATACATTTGGGGGGGTTACTTGAATGAGCACATGAGATGAGAAAGTGTGGTTTAGGTTTACTGCTTCTATATTCAATTCAGTTGTCTCCTCTCGTGTCCTCCATTTCTCTCTCTATCTCCCGGGAAGCAGTAGCAAATATTTTTAAACTAATGTGAGATTTAAATTCATGTTATACACAAAGTCAAATTAATTCCCTTATAAGAATCTAAAATAGCATATCACTGGCTTTAAAGAGCAAATTTCACATCTTTGTGTTATAGCAAATAACATTTACATTCTAAGGCAGACATTGGGTTTTATTTTTATATTGTATATTGGGTTTCTGTGTTGGTTTGCAATAAGTTAAGCTCAGTGTTTTTTCTCTGTTGTGTTCACAGTGCCTTTGACCTGGTCAATATTCACCTGTTCCACGATGCCTCCAACCTGATAGCCTGGGAAAACAGCCCTTCTGTCTATTCAGGCACAAGGCAGAAAGCTCTCGGCTATGTTCTGGACAGGTAAGAGTAAGAGTTAGTGACTGGAGTGAGTTAGTGACTGGAGTGACGAGTGAGTGTGTGAGTGAGTGTGTGAGTGAGTGTGTGAGTGAGTGTGTGAGTGAGTGTGTGAGTGGGTGTGTGAGTGAGTGTGTGAGTGAGTGTGTGTGTGAGTGTGTGTGTGAGTGTGTGTGTGAGTGAGTGAGTGAGTGTGTGAGTGAGTGAGTGTGTGAGTGAGTGAGTGTGTGAGTGAGTGAAGTGGAGTGGAGTGAAGTGGAGTGAGTGAGAGAGTGGAATGAGGTAGGTAGGTTGGTAGGTAGTTTGGAAAGCTAGGTAGATAAGTAGGAAATAGTGCACTTGGTAATCAAACACTCTCTAAACTGAAAGTATTATTATAGTTGTCCTTAACACGGGAATCTAGGAATCAATAAACAGCCATGAAAAAGAAAAGAAAAATCATATCTTGCAATATTTTTTATGTTTTGAAGTTATGCAACACCAGTTTTCCTTGTTGCAGTTCAAACAGCTTAGTGCTGGTTGGCTGGAGAATGAAGGCTTTATTAATCACAGCCCACTAAGCAGGTGTTCTAAGCAAATATCAGGAATAGGGTTTATACAGCATAGTCCAATGTGGAAGTATATTTATTATTTTTGTTAAAAGGAAGGGATAAAATGCTGAGTTATGGTACAACATGTTATTTATGAGCATCTTATTTATACGTTTAGAACCATTCATCCATAAGAGAGAGTCTGTGAGCAATGGGATGAGAGAGTCCATGAGCGAGCGGATGAGAGAGTCCCCGTGAGCGAGCGGATGAGAGAGTACGTGAGCAAGCGAATGAGAGAGTCCGTGAGTGAGCGAATGAGAGAGTCTCTGAGAGAGAGCGGATGGGAGAGTCTCTGAGAGAGAGAGCAAAGGAGCGAGTCTGTGAGAGAGAGGAAATGAGCGAGTCTGTGAGAGAGAGCGAATGAGGGAATTTGTGAGAGAGAGAGAGCGAATGAGGGAGTTTGTGAGAGAGAGAGCGAATGAGCGAGTCTGTGAGAGAGAGAGCGAATGAGCGAGTCTGTGAGAGAGAGAGCGAATGAGCGAGTCTGTGAGAGAGAGAGCGAATGAGCGAGTCTGTGAGAGAGAGAGCGAATGAGCGAGTCTGTGAGAGAGAGAGCGAATGAGCGAGTCTGTGAGAGAGAGAGCGAATGAGCGAGTCTGTGAGAGAGAGAGCGAAGGAGTGAGTCTGTGAGGGAGAGCGAATGAGCGAGTCTGTGAGAGATAGAGCGAAGGAGCGAGACATAGCTCTCTGTGAGAGAGAGCGAATGAGCGAGTCTGTGAGAGAGAGAGCGAATGAGCGAGTCTGTGAGAGAGAGAGCGAATGAGCGAGTCTGTGAGAGAGAGAGAGCGAATGAGCGAGTCTGTGAGAGAGAGAGAAGGAGTGAGTCTGTGAGAGAGAGAGCGAATGAGCGAGTCTGTGAGAGAGAGAGAAGGAGTGAGTCTGTGAGAGAGAGCGAATGAGCGAGTCTGTGAGTCTGTTTGAGAGCGAGTTTGTGAGAAAGCGAGTCTGTGAGAGAGTGAAAGAGCAACTCTGTGATTGAGTCAGACTGCGAGAGTGAGTGATTCTATGAGTGAGCGAGCAAGCGAGCGACTCAGTGATTCTGTTAGTGAGACTGTGAGAGTGAGCGAGTCTGAGTGAGTGAGGCTGAGTCAGTGAGTCTGTAGCTGAATGAGTGTGGGAGTGCATGTGTGGAAGATGCCGGAATGCCTGAAAAGACACTACATGCCTGGATGCTTAGCCTCTACAGTAACCAATTATGGTCTGTGGAGTCATTCCATAGCAATACAAAGTTTTTGGGACAGATCATTTATATTTAGTAATGAAACATTTCTCATCCGGATGGGAGTGGACTATTCCAAGATGATCCTGCCTCCATCCACAGGACATGACGGCTCAGTTCTGTAGCAGAAAATAAAACCCTTTTAATACATAGTGTTATATCTATTATAGATATTTGCTCTCATAATTCCATTTCAAATTAATAATTCCAGAGGACAGAGTCAAAACATCATAAAACGTGTCACTGTGCAATCACTTACAGACTGCAGTGCATGTGGTTGTTAGTGAGGGAGCGCTGCCCTTCCATCATGATACACTCGCTAACATGGAATCTGAATGCACACAGTGACTTTCATGGCATTACCACAAATCCACTTTGAATAACTGCATGCATATGCTTGGCATATTTTAGCCAGGCATCTGACACCCTGAAATACGACCTGCTTTTATGTTTCAGAGGTCTTTTTTTTTCCAGCTCCCTCCTTGATTTCTCATCTGACGAAAGAATGGAGAAGCTTTAATGACAACCAAGCGGAGGTGCTTTAGGAATATTGAACCTTTTACAGTTTTTATTAAGCCATATTTACTTGGATTTATGGATATAATGAAGTATGAAAATGACCCCTTGCTGCTTACACAAGGGGTTTGCGCCATATCTTATTGAATTTTTTTCCAGGGTTGGTGATGTTGATTTATTTTTAAAAGTCGGCTCATAAATACTACACCTAGGTTCATATTTCTGAGGCAGTGCAGCTTAGCCAGCTCTGAGTTTTTCCCCATAAACACCCTGATGTCCAGAACTCTAGTGTTGTTAAAGGACAAGGCCATAAAAGTCATTACAAACATTGCAGATGATTCTGTTGTTAATGACATCTGTGAAATTGCAGGTATTGTGCAGCATCTTGAGCCTTTATATCAATTCATATTAAAAGGTGCCAAAAGTAGAATCTTTGCCCTTTTTGGGGATGTCCTTTTTGTATTTTAGGCTTGTGGGTGGGACTAAATCATTGAGGTGGGAGTTTGTTTCATTCCTGCTGCTGGTTTTCCGAGTGTAACAGCACATCACTCATGGAGACGCGGTCTTACTCAGATAGATCCGGATGGACTGAAGGAAGGGAGGGCAGAGTACAAAAGCTTCCCCCCGGCTCTGTTAGGGCCAGTGAATGATGTTCGGCTCTTTTCACCAGGGCTGCTAACCTTTTGGCAGCCACCAGCAAACTCTATTCTCCCGTGCCGATCGAGAAGGACAATGTGGCTGTGGAGCCGTTTGAATGAAGTGCTACCACCAACAGTGTGGCTATTCAGCGGCTTGTTGGGAACCAGCTTTTGGGCCCATTGTCCTTCGCTATGACTCCTAGGCCAGAAAGGAGAGCAGGAAAAGGGAGAGGGTAGAGTATGTAGTCATACCTCCCCCTCTTTCGCCATTCCGTTTTTACCATAATGTTTTTTTCTGCCCCCACGTTTTCCTTTTTGGTTGCTCCTTATCTCCTGCACTCTTACCGTTTCTTTCTGAGTGAGAATTCTCTAGGTTTTCAGTCTCTTGCTGTGTTTTATGAGCAGATATTTCCATACTCGCATGCTTTTAGTTGCAGTGCAAGGGGGGCCCATCCTCTAAAACCCTTATCTCCTTAGAGGGCTAATTGTGCAGCTTCCAGCCCATTGAGATCACACCTGATAAGCTCTTTTCCTCTGCCCCTTTCAGCTGCTAAACACTGTTTATCTCGCTACTGCTTAAAGGCCTCAGGGGAACAATGCTGAAAGACTATAGCATTTACCCGGATTGCTCCCGGATTGTCTTTCTCTCTCTGTCTGTCTCTCTATATTTCCGTTCGAGTATATTATATTTTTATGTTATATGAAATGATTATTTTTCATATAACATAAATTAATCTATTGCAGCATAATGATTGAAGTCATTTATTTCTGTATATCATAATTAAATAATCGATAATAAAATAGAAGGAAAATGTAACATAGCATTAAAGTTCAAATAAATGAAATGTTAATGGATGCAGAGGCTAAATGGTGAAAATGAAATTACATTTAATAGATAGTTTTTAATACATTTCATTTGATCGCTTGATTTTCTCATTCTGCCCCACCACTGAAGATATTCAGCAGCTATGTCCGAGCAAATAACTTCTCTCTCTACAGGCTCAGCTTTTGTGTGAGTGGATGTGTCTCCATTTGCTGTTCTTTTCAGAGAAGCTACTTGGGTTCAGGGCGCAACAGTTTTACATCACAACTGTGAAATCTTGGCAGAAAGACACCCATTGTCCCTCTCCATTATTTTCACACAAATATAGTCCATTGTCAGGAGGCTGAAGTTAATTTGATCAACATTGAAGACATTTAACTTTTCTGTTCAGTCAAAAGGCTTGTTTCATGCTCATTTTCAGGGCATTGAAACAGCGTGATTGGCAGAAAAATAATGTTGCCGTTAACAATTCAGGGCAATTAGTTTCCCAGGGGGAAGCGCCGGGCTGCACCGACTGCCACACAGCTATTCTTTGTCACTTTATGGACGGTCATCAGTCAACTGTCAACCCTATTCAAAGAGCCCTCCAATCTAAATGTTTTCCCTTTTTCAGCTTTTCCCAGAACGACAGCGAGGGAAGAGGAAAGAGACACTGAGTTATAGAGGGAGAAAGTATGAGACATGATTAGAGATGGAGAGGCAGACTTAGAAGAGCAGCCTAGTGGATGTAACGGAGACCTTACTGAAAGCAGAATGGATTCATAAAAATGACAGGATAGGGACAAATAGATATAGCCTAGATGAATTATTTATTTCTTTATTCTTTAAAATGACGTGATCTTTTTTCATGCTCTGATCAGTGAGGGCAGTTTGATGCTAACATCATCAGCATTTTTTCTCTCCGTAGTAGTTGTGTGGTTTGGTTTCTTAAAGAAAAAGGCTAGGCTAGGAAAGGTGTAATGCAGTAACCTCTGTGCTGTTGGTGTGTGTTGGTGCGGTTTTTATGAATAGGAAAGGCTTTTAGAGTGGTAGCATGGCAGTCTCTAAGTCGTTGCTCTGTGTTGGATGCAGTATTAATGTCGATCAGCAGTGACTTTGTGAACTGCTTCCTCACCCTGGGAGGCCCAGTGGGTCAAAGGTTAATCAGTCAGCCAGACCTCCTTCCCACCCTGCTCCCTCACACACACACACACACACACGCACACACAAACACAAAACCCTAAAACACGATTCACATGCAGTATTATCAGCTGCCTTGCTTGTCTTATACAACAGTCAGGACTCCACCCATTCTCGCCGCTCTGTCTCTCTCCTACACACATCAACAATTCATTAACACTATCTTCTAAGTTCATTCTGTCTTTTTAGCATTATCTGCTTGCGTCGTTAGGCTAAGATATGCCTCACACTTTTGAGCATTGGCAGCACTCCAAATGCCCTGCTCTTACACACACTTGATGTTGCTAAATTTCCAAGGGGTTTATTTCCTGTTGTCGTATTTGAATGTCAGTATTTGAAACAGCAATATTTCAAGGTAGATTTTGACATGTTTTGTCTTGAGTGACAGCCTCCAATGGTCCATCGTGATAGCGTCAATGAGCCAGCAGTATTTATTCATTTATTTATTTATACATTTTTTATTTAATTTATAATAGCCAAAATGGCATTATGGACATCACTGAAAAAATATAATTTAGACATTGTTTTTTTAAGGTAGTTAATATCTAATATCTGTTCAGAGTTTTCTAGTGACAGTTATGTGTAAACAGCAAATTAAAGTTAAATATAGATCCTGATGATACAAGTTTCAGGTTAGCTCATTACTTAATTGGTATAAACCCATTGGAAGGCAGTGTAGGCCTGTTTTCTCTGATGATCAATGTAACAGTTGCTGATGAATATAATTGTAGTTGTTCTAGTATGTTGTTGGTTGCTGGAGCTTGTTCAGATGGTGGTATATAAAATGCTAGTGTCTAGCTTGTTGTAGCTTGAATTATGCTGAGATATTTATACAGACTATGAAAGTTATTGGCCAACAAATACAAGGATGTGTGCTTGGTAAATGTTGGACAGCCTGAAGAAAAAGTTGTGTAGAAAAAATGAGCAATTTGGGTGATTGTGTAGGTCATGTTGACTTATTAGAGACTATACATTTTCAGCTGCCTTTAAGGAAATGTCATATTTGACCCCATATAGGCTGATCCCTTCCCTTCTCTCTGACTACCCCAAACAGACCTACACACACATACACACTCACACAAATCAGTGCTATGGGGTGAACCTATAGCAGCCTCGGAAAAATTAGAGGGTGGTCACTTCCACGGGTCATTTTGGGGGCCTCTGGTTGGGGCTGTGACATGGCTGGCAGCGATGACATTCTTCAGAGTGCTAACATTCTGCCCCGATTCCCTGCGAATCAGACACACTGACTAAATCAAGGAGGGGTCTACGCTGAAACCGTGGGAGTGACTTGTGTCTTCACAGCAGAGAAATAATGCCCAGCATGTATGCCAAGCAGAGTTACACTGCTCAACTCTCATCTCAAAGAGAGAGAGAGAGAGAGAGAGAGAGAGAGAGAGAGAGAGAGAGAGAGAGAGAGAGAGAGAGAGAGAGAGAGAGAGAGAGAGAGAGAGAGAGAGAGAGAGAGAGAGAGAGAGAGAGAGAGAGAGAGAGAGAGAGGAGGTTGGATCTCTTCTGTTCTGGCAGCACTTAAGATCAGTATTGTTTGTTCACTGTGTCAGAAAATGACACAACAAAAAAGAGTAATAATGGCATGATAAACACAATTAACTAAAGGTATTGCACAATGCATGTTCATACATAAGGACTGTCCTAAAATAAATGGACTCTAATATTAAAGCAGTCATAACACAGTCAGAGCATTAACAGATATTTGCTGTTTGTATTGAATAAATAATTAAACTCCTGAACAACTTATTAAACTTTAATGGCTCTGATTCATTTTGATTTATTGCAGTAATGTTTTTTGTTGTTGCTAAAATATATTCAAGTTTCCTAGTTTTCTCAAGGTCCACATTATCATCATTACCTTTGAATTAAACACTTGAGTCAAATCTTGAATTTTGATGAAAAGTCTCATTACATTGCAATTCAGTTTTAGGACACATGGTTTGTTTATTTGTTTTTCATTTTCAATTAAAAAGCTATACTTTAAAAATCTTAAAATAAAGTATATAATGCATTTGTCCATAGCCCTGTCAGGTGGTATAAGAAAGGGCTATGGACAAATGCATTATATACTTTATTTTAAGATTTTTAAAGTATAGCTTTTTTTTTTTTTTTTTTTTAAAAGTATGATTATTTCTTTATTTATCTTTTGATTATGTGAATATTGGGAAAATAGTCTTTGTCGCCTTGTGTCCTCTAGTGTGCACATTTGCATATCAGGAAGGTGTGTGTACGTGTGTGTGCATGTGAAAAATTTGTGTCTAAAGTTTTCTCTCAGCTTTGTGCTCATAATGTTGAGGCCCTGGGAGCAGTGAGCGTTTTGTTATAAATTAGCGCTTGACCATAGCCTTTGTACAGCTCTGGTACAGCTAAAATAAATCACTTTACAACTCCACACCCACACAGTCACTCTACTCACCAGTAAAAAAAAAAGCTTTTCAAGCTCTTTCTGGACTCATGGGATTGCATGTTTAGAGTCTGCATAAAGGTCTGTGCCATTGTGCTCAGTGTATGTGACACTAGTACAGTTTGCATGAATGAACTTTGATGACACAGTTAATGTGGGGGCAGAGACAGAGGGAGGGGGGGTCATGGGGTGCATCCAGGACCCCCCACCTTACAGCCCTTTCACACTCAGTGCTGTGTGTGTAATGTGCAGGTCAGGTGGGGCCCCCAGGGCTCGGGCAGGAGGGTAAAAGTCAAGCGCTGGGAGCTTTAGGAAAGCGCCATGCAAACAGAGGGTTACCTTCTGACCCGCCGCTGATACCTAGAGCCAAGGACAAAACACGCCGGCCTGTCGCATTAGACATGGCTGTTAGCAGGATAAAGCCAGACCCACTCCCCCAACATGCATCACGAGAAAGAGGGAGAGACAGAGAAAGTGAGAGAGCTCACACTGTCCCTTTTGCCAAGTCACCATACTCGTTTCTACAGCTTAATCACTTCTTCTGTCTTGTATCTGTTTATTTCTCTGTCTCATTTTTTGGGTGTCATGTGGTTTATTTAAAAGAGTGAACAATCAGTGTAGTTATCGGTGTAAACTTTGAGAGAGAAAAAACAGCCATAAGAGAAAGGAAAAGTAATACCACACATTTAACACAGACTCAAGCTGCATCCTGATTTAAAAAAAAAGGCATATGAGAAATGAAGATAATAGATGATCACTAATTATAAGATAATTTACACGGGGGACGGAACATCTTTTATACCTTTTAAATAAACTGATGAATGTAATGTACCTTGAAAATATTCTCTAAAAGCTAATTAAAGATAAAGAGTGGTCTCTAAGGTCTAATAATTTACTGCATACTATATAAATAACAAAATCTTTTGTCACAATATTTGAGAGACACCACATTTGACATTCAGAATAATCTGAACCAGCAGTGCTTAAGAAATTTTTAAGAATATCTTATATATTATAGACATATATAGCTTTATTGTCATTGTTTTAACAAGGAAATTATTATAGTTATGTGACAAATAGGTTTAGAGACACTCTCAGGTCATATGCCATGCTGATTAATACTGCTGCTGAATCCAAGCCTGAACAAAAGACATGTACATTACTTCTCTGCAGGAATGGATACCATAAAAGACTTAAATCTTACTAAGTCTATAATGTATTTTATTGTTGTTGTAGACAATTACAGTGTGTGTTTCTAATTCTCATTGTCTGTCTATTTTATTCTCTATATCTGTATATGCTGTTTATCTTTAGAGAGAGAATGTGTGTATGGATTAATGGGCTGACTGTGACTGTCACTCATTAGATTAGAAGAGGAGGAGCCGTCGCTATTGATTAATGCCTCACAGCCAATCATAAAGAAGTACTCTTTAAAACCTCTCTAGTGCTAGGGACTTGCTTGGACTACGGCTGAAAATGACAGCATGAACAGCAAGTTTTATTGTGTGCTTTAGGTTTTAACGGCTAGATAAATTCAATTCAATTGATATGCAGTGTACACGGTCATAAAGGTGTAACACAATGCCACTGTTTGTATCTGTTCAGTGCTCTGAGTGTCCTTGTTTGTGTTTGGATTTAAACCTGTGGCCTTATTCAGAAGATTTTTTGTTTGTTTGTAATATCCGTACTATGCTATGCTCCTGGAAACGCTGGGGAGATTCAGCAATCCAGCATTGGGATACTGGTGGTCCTTGGATTTAAGTAATACATACATGTATTCATATGTGTCATGTATTCACATGTCATGTATTCGTATGTGTGTTAATATATGTTTAGAACACAATATCTGTTCAGAATAATCATATTTGGTTGCCCAAATTCTAATAATTAAATAATTTATTTTTAATAATTTAACGAAAATGTTCAACCTTTTACCTTGCACCTAAAAATCTACCTCACAATTACAAAGTCTTCCTCACACCTAAAAAGTTTTCCTTTGCAGAATAAATTCCATATAAACTTCATTTGCTGAATTGCACCCAGAGAGAGATAAAATAGGACACCCTGCCACCCCCTGTTCAAACATACACAGACTTAGTTACCTCAGAGTACCATCCTGGAACAGAGTCACCGGCATGAGACCCGTCCTCTACAACCTCATAAATACACTGATATTGGGCAGTGGGAGCAGGAGGGAGATTTATCCCAGCGATTAGCCAGCATAGCATCTGCACTAATTAATCCAAGACGAAGACACTTTCTTGCCTCTTTTACCGTACACTCATTCACTCTCACATACACACACACTCACACAAAATAAATGATTAGGTATGGAGAGTTAATTATTCCTCATCTGAGGAGTGTTTATTAAGAGTCGACAGAATAGGGGAACACTGTAGAGACCCGGTGCTCTCTGGAAGCACTCCATGACTTCAGGACTCCATGAATCGTCCGAGCTTCTCAGAGAGCTGCAGGGAGTGTCGGATCAAATGAAAAGTAATGCAGTAATACGCTCATAGAAAGACTTCCATGTTTAAAACAGGTTGTTTTCAGGTGTGTTATCATTCACAAGGGGACAGGGTTCAATTAAAAGTGTGCTGTTTTTGCAATTAACACATTTAGACAGCTTGAGAGACATGTACCATACATACACGTTTAGATCAGCAGCAGTGTGAACCTGTGCTTATTATCCAGTTCTTTCTCACTGTGTCAGTGCGGTTTCAATCCTCCACTAGGGAGTGCTATTTGCTTCACAAACACTGCCAAAGTGATTCCTCAGCCATGATCCAGCACATCTGCCCCAGTGCTCTATTAACCAGATTTGGATTCAGGTGTAACTGAATTGTTTAAGGTGCCTGCAAATGAGTTGGTGATCTCTGCTTTGCTATTGGATACCAATAAGAATCAAATTTGTACTCTGCTGATGGCTTCTCTCTCTCTCTCTCTCTCTCTCTCTCTCTCTCTCTCTCTCTCTCTTCAGGATCACAGACCAGCGTCATGAGAAGCTTCCATATTTCCTCTTTGGTGATTTTAACTTCAGGCTGGACTCCAAGCAGGTTATAGAGGTAAGAAAAGTGTAGTTAAAGGAATACTCCAGTGTGTTTTGTTCTTCCTAATTTCTATCCACTGTCCCTGGAGCTTAAGTGTGATTGCCATGAACAATGATTTTGAAACCTTTTTCTATACTTTGAAAAGAACTATAATTATGATTATATTTCTCAGCCTTATAAAAAAAAAATGGGCCAAGAATATCACAAACACCAAAAGTATCATGAGCTCCGTTCATTTATCTCTACTTTATTTGTATGCCCCGGTTAGCTACTAAAGTAGAGTATTAATACATTATGTGAAAATACTATTATCAGTTAATAGGTATGCAAATAATATTGCCAGTCAGGAGGAGATGTTTCCCAGCTTTGTGTGTGTGACATGACATAGTTGGGAATGTAACTAGGTTAAAATTAGTCAGGTGTAAGGAAGCTTGAGTGTATGGAAGCAGGTGTATGGAAGCATCGGTTACTATACCATACCATATCATACAACCTTCTTGGGCCACAGCAGAATTTTTATGGAGCTCTAATCTCAGATCTGTTCAAGAACTTGGTGAATTTATATTGCATAAGAATAAGTCTTTGTACTGCAAATGGAAGTGGCTGCAGCTTATGAACCACTGCTTTCATATTAGGATGCAAAAAGAATGAGAAAACATCATACTAAAACTGTAATGTTAGGTTTTGTTTTGTTGTTTGTTTTTATTTTGTTGTTGTTGTTTTTTTCACACTTTTCCCAGTGTAGATTTTGGGATGATTGAAGGTAGTATCAGGAATGCAAATAGATTCCAACTTTCGTCATGATTGTCAAGTTAAATGTCTGTCAGTGTCTGCAGCTTTAAGATGGAGGAGAATAAAGCGTGTTTCATCCTGTACGAAGTTTTGGAGCAGTGTGACATAACATCTTTCTCTGATGCACCTTAACTTTCATTGTCTGTGCTGCTGAACAGATAAAGCTATGATTGTCTGGTCTGCTCTCACCAAAGATAAACAGGGGTTTAGTTTATGAATATGAAGCGGTGTGTTGTTTATCAGGCCAACTTCGTTATACAAGTAGGCCTGAAAAACAATATAGTATCTGTGCTGCTCTTCAATAAGGAGCACATGCACACAGTTTATTTAATTTTATTTTAAATATTGTGTCAGCTTAGTTGTAACTAATATTGGTTGTTTATTTATAGTCCTTACTTCAGTTTGCAAGCACTTAATTTTCCAATATCTTTGACTAAAAAACTGTTCTACAAAACTGTTTTAGATATTAACTGATCTACAATTGAATCCTTCCATTGCAGGTTGTTATTTGTTTTTGATTCCTCTCTTTGTTTTGTCAGTACAGAGCAACGTCAGATTTCTCTTTTGAGTTCTTTCTCCATTCGTAACATTCCTGCACCGTTTGACTTTTAACACATTCTTTGCTGTCTTACTTACTTCCTCACAAACACACACGCACACAAGCAGCTAATCTAAGCCACAAACCCACCAAGCTCATGTGTGTGTGGTCGAATTATCGGCTTTATGACGTCCTAATCACCACTTCACTGAGGAGTGCCTGGTTTTATAAGGGCCTTCATTAGCACACAGTATGTGTGCGTGCGTGCGTGCGTGCGTGCGTGTGTGTGTGCGTGCGTGTGTGTGTGTGTGTGTGTGTGTGTGTGTGTGTGTGTGTGTGTGTGTGTGTGAGAAACAGAGAACACCCTGTAACATAACAATGCACCTTGCAGTCAGGTTAGCAAACACAGCTGGGTTGGGAGAGTAGTAAGCACATTAATGAGTCATAAATCTCCCAGTTGTAAAATGCCATGGCAAAATCAGAGGCAGGACACAGTCTGCCCTTTATTTTGATGAGTACAGGATTCTCTCTCTCTCTCTCTCTCTCCCTCTCTCTCTCTCTATTGGACTAATTCTTTCTTTTTGTCATTATAACGAGTAGCAGTGGCTGTTTCTTATTCAGGCTGCACTTGTTGGAGATCTTATTAATACATGCCTAGGTTACAAGGAACCAGGTTAGAAAGAGGGTGTGTGTATGTGTGTGAGAGAGAGAGAGAGTGAGAGAGAGAGATTCAGGTCATTGTCCTGCTCGAGGAGGTTCTCACTGTTAAAGTGGCGAGGGGAGGAGAAGGAAAAGAGGGCTTCTTGAATAGCTGAATTGTTTTCTTGCTGAATTGTTGAACAGCTGAATTGCTGAACTCTAATGATGCAGGAAGGACTTCATCCTGTGTGGTAAACTAGATAATAGTCTTTATCTGTTGTCTTGTCCTGCGACTGCAGTTCAGGCACTTGGCCTCACGAGGCGCTGGATTAAAATATTTTTGAATCACACCTTTTACAAACATCCGCTGTGGATCCAATTTCCTTCTCGCAAGTCATATTTGTACTTTATCATCTGACCCATATAATCCATTTACATTTGCATCATTCAGATGTGAGTCACATTCATAACCAAGTCTTTAACTCCCTGTGATTGGATTGATTTCAGCTTTACTTTTCGGATGTTTGGAAATAAAAGTCAGATATGATTTGCTCATGATTGTGAAGGAATACAGATTACATTTACAGCCTTAATTTGCTTGTGTCCTTTATTCAAATATACATGGACAAAGTTTTGGCTGTTAGAGAAATGCTGAAGGAAATATTTGCAAGCTCAGCAGCAGGTAGCTTACAGTGAATATTTTAGAAAAGGAATTTATCCAAGTTGCTCAAAAATGGCAGACACTCTTTTGTTTTTTTTAGTTCACCTATATTTTACTTTGACCTTATTTTAATTAAAAAAAACATCCTGTTCCTTATACACCTCTGCACCATCTTAGTGTTAATTTCGTCAGACGAGACGAGACGAAATATGTTCGTCAACAACCTTTTTTTTTCATGACTAAGACGAGACGATGACAAGACTGCACCACTGACCAAAACGCTAACTAAGACTAAATTAACATGCATTATTGTTGACGAAAAAAGACGAGACGAAAATGTTTTGTATAAAATAAAAACTAAGATAAAAATCTCTCTTCATTATCGTCTACAATTGTGTCTGCTTTTTCATCAGCTGTTACGGCTTTAAAATATTCACAACGAGTTCGCGGCTTCGCGCTGTTGCTCAAGTTACAGGTCGGCCAAGCGGATCCCACTTATTATATTGCTACCTACCAAATAAATCGATAATTTGACTCAAAATGATGATTTAAATAGGAGTTTATTGATTTAAAAACAATTGTATTGTTTCCGCTAAAGAAAATAGTGCGCTCCGTCTCTACCGTTAGAATCCTGTGTGTTCGAGTGTATGCACTGTTTAAACGAGTGTTCTCAACTTCTCACTGATACTTTTGTGATTCGCGGAGTTTTGACAAGTTTTATGGCCTTGATATTGTTTCTTATTCAAAAGTGGTGACAGAAAAAACTCAGCACCCCCAACCTGAAACCTCTTCCCACGCCTCTGTCACAATCACATCATAATCAAAATGAATAATTAGGCTTAAAAGCAAATGTATATGTAAGGGAATCAAGTTTAACAATTACATGTAATATTGCTCCAAATATCATCAATAATGGTGTGTGCAATACCATGTATAACTTGCATTAAGTCAGTAATTTATATATTATAATATATATATATATATATATATATATATATATATATATATATATATATATATATATATATATATATATATATATACACAGTTTTGATTTTAGGCTTTTCATTAAGTTATTTATTTCCACTATAACACTCGTGTTCCTGATATTATTGCATTTAATGAGGCCTCGTTGTATTTATTCTTACAGTAGATTCCAGATGTGGTCACGCTACAATTTTTTGACTAAAACTAGACTAAAATTAAAAGACTTTTAGTCGACTAAAACTTGACTAAGATACATTGAGTTTTCTTTTGATTAAAACTAGACTAAAATGTCGAGACTTTTAGTCGACTAAAACTAAGACTAACAAAAAAGATATGTGAATGACTAAATATTACTAAAACTAACAAGGACATTTGGCACAAGACTAAGACTAAATTAAAAATAGGTGACGAAATTAACACTACACCATCTTCAGCATCAGGATGTCCCTCTTTCCCAGCATGCACTACGGTTTTCTGGGAGGGAATCCCATGTGATGCTGTGTATGTGTGATGGGGCACAGGGGTGGTTGGATACAGGTGGCACATTCCTGAAGTGCTTGAGCGGCAGGATCAGTAACCAGAGGCATGGGGCCAGCCCCTTTCCTATAACACACACACACACACACACACACACACACACACGAACAGGGAACTCTAGTAATTGTGTGAGACAGAAGGGACTTGGCTTCAATTGACCCCCATTTAGCACTGCTTTTCACTGGGGACAAAAGATGGAGAAATGTGGGTCCTAACGCTGGACCTTCTCTCTCTCACATTCTCTTCTCCCTCTGTCCCTCCACTGCACTCACTCTCCCTGTGTCCCACTCATTTCCTGAGAGAAACAGGAAAAGATTGGGAAGCGTTACAGCCAGTCATAAAACTAGGGGTGGTCTTAACACAGGTCTGTAAATCATGTTTCTTTTTTTTTTCTTTTTTTTTCATAAGATATTTGGCAATAAAATCAGTTGAATTCTTTTTTAGCTTCTCTGCCAAAAACTGTATATGTTCTGTGTGTATGTGAGTGCTTTTATTTGGAGATACAGTTTTGGAAGGAGATTGAAAGATATAGAGCAGATGTGTAAAGGAGTGTGGACAGTGCTCACCTGTGAGCTGTGTTCTGACCACAACCAGGCAGCTGAAGTGCATGCTGGGATTGGAGCCGGACCCTGGGGTTCAGCTGGTAGTGAATCAGCAGGCAGAGTGACAGCACTGCTGCTGCTCTCCAGTATATTTAAAATCTCTCCTAATTAAACTTAATAGAATGTAAATTTAATTCCTACAAAAAAAAATGGAGCGGCCTGCGAGCCGTTCCAAGTCGGGGATTGATAGGGGCCAAGAGTGAGGTTAATTACTGACGTGATCTACTGTCCTCGTGACACAACTCGCGCTTGTTTTAATTGGAGTTTACCCGCTTCTCTTACTGGCTGCTGTCATTAAGAGTGTGATTTGAGAGCATGAACCGGCTCCCTGTTTAGCATGTGAGTCTCAGCACCCCCTGTTTGCAGCAGGAGGAAGTGCAGATGGAGGCACTTTACATGAATCAATGTTTCTTGCCTTTGTCCTCATTGTTTTGTGAGCTAAACAGCATAAAATTAAAGATGGGGCTGCATACAATCCTTGATCCAAGTGTGGCCTGTAAACTGCTCATTAGTGACAAATACAGTAATAAAGATTACATTTTTCACTGATTGAAGAGCTTTCCAACACACTCCTGGTGCCAGAGTCAGCTCAAGTGCTGTTTGTCTTTGAAGCAAAAGACTGAATTATGACTTGAGTGTGTGTGTGTGTGGGGGGGGGGGGGGGTATTTTGTGTGTTTTTTGCTAACCCTGTGTTTCATTTGTAGATGTGCATAGCAGAAAAACCTGTGTGTTGTTTGTGCAGGTGAATGTTTGCTAGTGTGATTGTGTGTCCATATGCATCTGTTCACAACGCTCGCTGTTGGAAGGCTGTGCAGCGTCTGGGGCGTTGTCTAAGGGCTGTGTTTACCAGTGAAATCTTCCTCAGACAATAAGGCTCCATTTCACGCTGCGTTTATGCACATGGCCTGCCATAAATCAAAAGGCAGGCAGCGAAATTAAGTGTACACTACATTAGTCAGGCTAATTAATTTTGGGACGCATCCATCCATTAGTCACTCGGCGCGCTCTGATTGGCCCTCATTCTACGAGACTCTCAACCCCAGAGATAGTGACTCTCAACTCCATCTGATAAACCAGTCCTTACTCACACACAGCATATATTTACTTCATTCAAAGATAAATGATCTTAAATCAGTACTTTATTTTGTTAACCCTAAATGAGTTTCTGCTATAAATTGTCCTTTTTAGAACAAGATAATCTTAGAAAGAGTATATATTTTTTTCTGATCTACTCCGTAACTGAGTTAATAATGCTAGATTAGTCATTTTTATAAGATTCATTGGCGATATCAATTCCTTACTTGGATTTCCGTCTATCCAAGCACGGTTGGTGCACATAAGCTAATATCATGTCCAAGAATTGCGTATTTCCCTGTACAGAGAAAAGACAGAAAACTCATTAATAATGTATAAGGGTATTTTTCCTTCACTAAGCTTCTAAAGTCTACGACAAGTTTTTTACTTTCATGCAGGTGCAAGCATGATGTCACGTTTACAATAATTATAGACAGGTGCAAAAATCACACTGCTTGGAAAAAACTAAGGCAACGTCCACTTCAGAGTTATATCTGAATACAGATATGAGTTTTTTAGAGACACCGATATACAGATTTACATATTAGGAGTTTGATTTGCATATTACATATTTACATAATCATTTACGTTTACATAAAATGTTTATTAACCACGGCAGCAGCTTTTTTTAGAGCTTTAGAGGCAACAGGTTTTCCATTTTTTCTTAGAACAGAGCAATGTGTTAAGAATAATTAGAGGGCAGTCACCGCATAATGATAAGCATCATGATACACTAGAGCTCCTGATAAACCCACATGATCTCTCTGATGACCTCGGCTGATACGCCACAAGCGTGAACAAACAGTGCTTTCTCTTTCGCTCTGTTTTCTCTCTGCCTCTGTCCCTCCCACTCTATCCCTTTCTTTCTCTCCATCTAATAACACTAAAACAAAGAGAGCCACACATCAAGAAGGAGCGTGTGGCGGCTTTGATCAAGACGTAATTAAAAAGCGAAGAGAATGAAGAACAACCGCTGCCTTCTGTTCCTCTCGGAGATGGTTGAGCGTGCTCCTGGGGCCTGGTCCCTTTGTGTCGCTCTTCTCAGTTGAGGCTGGCACGGGTGGGTGACTGGGGCGAGTGAGGCGCCTGGCACTGGAAGCCTTCACAGCTTTTGACACACAAACACAGTGTGTTATAACTGCATGGTGCTGCTGAATAGAGCAGCCATAAGAACCCACTCATATAGTGAAGTGATTTTCTTTAATTCTCCAGCTTTCATTTAAAGATCAGCTGGCACTCCCAGTAGCTGACCATTCCTCTAATCAGGGTGTATTTCCCTTTCTTTTGTATTACCTTTCTTTTAATTTTAGTTATTTACAGGCTCTTGGCTAACTTGGTTGTATATTTCAGTGCTTCCGTACTGGCTGAAAGATCTTACGTTGGACGGCTCTTTTTCAGCTCAGGAAAAGCCTTTTAAGAAACAAAGCAAGGATAGAACAAGTGTGTTTTGTCTGAGAACAAGAGAATACAATATCACTCTCACAGAAATTGTCTAGAGTTACCATGGGTTAGGACATGAGGGTGGTCTGAGATGGCTGCCTCTTTAACTAATAAACTCAGTGATATAAAGCTGCCTCATATACCAGCACTTTATTGAAAGAAAATTTATGCAAGAAACAGTTTTATGTTTTTGGCAAACATCTGTAAGCATTAATGAATTAATGTTAAACCTCAACCTATTTTTCTCTGCATTTGATGCTACATTTGTTGTCTGCAATAGAGATGATTATTAAACATTGTAAAAGCGCTTGTTTGTATATACAATTTTTTAATCCAAATTAATTTGCATATATATATATATATATATATATATATATATATATATATATATATATATACGTATATTCATTATTTATTTGTTTTATTTAGACATTAGTGTTTGACTAATTCATACTCAAATGTTAAACAAAAATGTTGCTATAATATTTATTGAAGATTTTTTTAAAGATATGCATTTATATGATTTATTATTTGTTTATTGATTTATTATGCATTTATATGATTTATTCTGCCCTCAGAATCCAGACAAGCTCAAAATCGAGATTAAAGTTTTAGAATCATAAAACACATTTTCCAGAAGTATTAAATTTACAGTCAGATTAAAGTCAAGGAAATTGCAACTTGTTTTCAGGTTACTAAGGTTCAGATGAAGCTCACTCAATTCAAGTGAGCAGATCAGTCTTCACTAGATATTTGTTACTATTAACACTGCGTATACCAAATCCAGTTGCTACAGCATTGTTATTGTTTTTCTTCTGGGTTTCTACCAGTGATTTTTGTGATGTCCGTTAAAGAAAAAGTTTTTTATGAAGCATAGCATCCCAGGCATGTTAAACATTTATGTTGCACTTTTATTCATTTCCTCTGTTGCTAAATGTTCCAAAGGCTGAATTTTACATCTGCATAACATTATCTGTAGAAGACAAATGTGCTTTTCATTGAGGAGAAACTATTAGGTGTTAGATGCACTTGAGTGAATATGAAACAAATAGGAAAAAAAAGAATAAATTGCTTTTGTTCATTGTCGTTTGTAAAACCCCCTCTGGGTTGGAAGCTTTCTGCATCTGGAAGCATGGTCACTTTACTTCATGTCGCAGAGATGAAGTTTGCTTTCTCTTCAGCAGCACAGATCTGTCTTTTTCATTCAGTAGCTCAAGTCCAGAATGTTCTCTTTTCTTTCTTTTTAATAGTGGTTGAAAACAGAATGAGCTGAGTATTCTTGGATCAATGTCTCTCTCTCTCTCTCTCTCTCTCTCTCTCTCTCTCTCTCTCTCTCTCTCTCTCTCTCTCTCTCTCTCTCTCTCTCTCTCTCTGTTTCTCACACTTTTTTCTCTCTCTCTGTTTCTCACACTCTCTCTGTCTCTACGGTAGAGCACAGAGAGAGATTATCAGGTTCAGTACACTTATTCACTGCCACTTACACCTCCATCACATTGAACCGTATTGGTGCAGATCCATAAAGCCAGCAGTGGCACTTCGAATCTTTACACACGTCTGGCAGACTGAGCACTGGCTCGTCTCTCATTCACAAGCTTCCCACAAACCACCCCATCATATTTAACAGGTCCCATTAAGTGCCACATTGGCAATTCATGGCCTCTTGTGTAAAGTCTCTTTTGATTTATCAGTGATGGCCATATTGCCAGGCTGTTAAAGAGGAGCTGGAGCTTTGTCTTAGAGAAAACGGAATGGAACGCAAGGTGCCTTACTTCACTCTTCTCCTGCACCTCAGAGCTGAAGGACAGGACTGAGCTAACAGCTGGTTATGCAGAGAGAGAAGGAGAAGGACATCCAGGGCAGGCTGAGAAATAGAGTGAGAGTGAGGGTGAGAGATTGAGTGAGGGAGAGAGTGAGTGTGTGAGAGAGAGAGAGAGAGAGAGAGAGAAAGAGACATAGAGACATCGAGGAGCCAGACGGGGGATGGCCTCAGCTTCTCGCGCCTCACCGCTTCTCCTCTCCACTCTGTCTTAGAGGGGCTTTTGTTCCTGATTTCATGCTATCAGAAGGGCATCATGTTCTCCTGTGCTGGCCTGTCAGCTCCATAAAGGAGCCACAGTAGGGTCACATCTAGAGGGATGGGCATGAAAAATTGGTTAAAAAACGAATCACAAAGCCCACCCACATGATAGGGGTCTACCACTACTCCATGCACAAGGCCCAGACTATATGTTCTGTTTCTCTCTCGCTTGCTCTCTCTCTCTCTCTCTCTCTCTCTCTCTCTCTCTCTCTCTCTCTCTCTCTCTCTCTTTCTCTCTCTCTCCACCCCCTCTTCTCACTTGGATCACCACCCAGCAGGATTGGAGAGGATCATTTAAATGAAATGGTGCAAACAAATTAAAGGGTGTTGCTGAGAATGAATCATGGACCATTGTGTGTTGGACAGCATTGTGCGCTGTCCTTTCAGACTGTACTCTTATTGAGACACAGATTGCCACCATCATGGCCATCTGAGTAGAGGAGACACATGGATCATTGTCCGGATAAACAAAAGAGTTAACCTTAACGAGGTTTGTGGGAGCATTAACCTTTTCATACGTGCTTCATCTCATGGTTGATAATCATCATCATCTTGAGTAATTTTGGATGATGATGTGTAGCAATGTAGTACTGAAGACCTGAGAGCCCAGCCGTTACAGCCAAAACATGTCTACTTCTTTGTGATGTCTTGTGCATCAGAGAATCAGTGTCCTTTGTCTGCTGCCTTGTGGACATGTTTAAACCATGATGATATTTGATATTATGTATATCTATATATTATATTGAGAATAAAACATGACAGGACGTTCTGTACAGGAAAAAAACACACTTAAAACCATGCTATTTTTTAGCATGTCCATAATTATTACATTTTGTGTCATGTGTCAGTTATAAGTTAGTTATAAGCATTTATTTCCTCACAACCTTTATTTTTTCCTTCTCTTCAACCTATTATGATTTTTAAAAAATTCTCTATCCTGAAGATTTGCCTGTGGTGGAAAACCTCCTCAGTGTTATAAAGTATTGACCCCATGACCCAATACACATCTTCATTCAGTAACCTTCAGCCTATAAATGATAATATCGCAACATTTTTGAATGAGGGCATTAATATAAATCTACTACTGTCAGAGCTGTTGTTGTAGTACATGAACAGCTTCTGACCAATCAGTTTCAAGAGCTAGTGCTGTGTTGTAATCATTATTAATTCATGAAGTAATCCATCATATATTTAAAAAAAATGTCATATTTTACTTTGCTGTTTAAGTTTGACTTGTTTTAATAAAAGCAATAACAATCGCACCGATTGATCGTGTGCATTGATTAACGCAGTAATGAACTCGAGTTTAGCTGCTGAAAAAAGCTTGTTTGTCGGTACCTCACTTGTGTTTCTTTAGAGAAGGTTCATGACTTTATTCAACCAAGTCTGATATTCCTTCATTGAAAATGACTTTCTGCTAGACGATTCCTAAATGAGGTGACAGTGTGGAGTGATTTATCATTAAACGGACCTCAGAAGATTGAGCGCTTTGTATTCAGAGCCTCTCACACATGTACTAGAGCCTTGCACTCATGTTCGTTATGAAACAATGTGTTATGATTTTATATTCGGATATAAAGCTTCCGGGTTTGTTGATAACCGATAACAATGACAGCTTTGACATTTGTGTAATCTCTATGATCTAGAATATCCAACTTATTCTATGTAGTTCTGTTCTATAAGCTTGATCTTAGTCTAAAATTTATTTTCAGAGGAACGTGTGAATTATCTACTAATCCTGCAGATTTTATCCTGTGATCATGTAATGCTATACAGCAAAACTGTATCGAATGCAGGTATTTCTAGTTTTAAGCAGAAAGTTTTTCATGTATTTTATCCTTAAAGAAAGACTTTCAGTTCTAATAGCAAAAGAATGAGATGAGACCGACATTTTATTTTAAACAAACATTCTGATAAATATTATAACTAATAAAATCTTACTTAAATATCTACAAGGACAATGGTGAAAATAAATTATATATATACCTCACCCTTGGGTTTAAATTTGATTTTAGGAAAGGCAAGACATCATACTTATATCAGTTGCAGACCACAGTCTGGAATTTTTTGCTGCTGTGTGATGGTATAGGACTTCATAACTGATCAAAAGAACTTCTGCTGTTCATTGTAATTACAACAAGTGGTATACAATATGATAGCAATATGAACTAGTCCTGGCAAAGGGATCTAATGAAAATGTTTATAGCAGCATTTGGGAAAATGTAAAGAAGAAATACTGTATCTATGATTAAATTTTCCAGCTGCTTTAAAAAAATCTGCATATTTCTAGATTAGCCTTGAATAATAAGGAAATATTTTTGTGTAGAGGAAAGCTGGACTTGTGCTGCAAGTGTCTCAGAAAATCATATTCCTAGGACAGTGAGTAGATGATATGATTATTTGACTTATTTCCTACAGACATTCTTGCAACGCAGCAGACTGGTTTAAACTGGCATTTCAGTATTACATTTATGGATGTTCATGCAGACTGTATTAAAGAATAATAAATAGAAAAGGGTGTATTTGTCTGTAGATGAAATGGCTCTCTGGATGATCTCTCCAGCTTATTGTTAGGACAGAAACCGACCTTGAGCCATATTAGAACCCATTTGCTATTGCCTTCTGGTTAACTGTGGATCAGCTTGGTTTTATTGATGCAAAGAGACTTAAACAGTTTGTGGACATCTGTGGTGACTGGTCTGGGAGTTGTGGATTGAAGCAGTAGCAGTAGAGGGGAGGTGAGGTGGGCCTCTCCATGTTTAAGCTTCTATTAGCTCTCTTTGTACATGTGGCACAAATGTGTCAAAAGCCTGGTGTGAAACAATGGCTGCTCATTCTCTGCTTAATACGGCGAAGAGAACATACACACCCCTTAGTGCCTTACTTCACACACTACTCACACATACTCAGGCACAATGAAGCATCTGGTGGTTTTTTCCTCTCAAGAAGTCTTTTCTTTTTAGCTATTGTGTGTCTGTGTGTTTGGTGAGCAGCATGTATGCTCTTACAGCAAATCTGCTTTACTAAATTAGAGACATTTAATGATGGAAATGTAGAAGGGTAAAAAAAACTTTCCTCCTTTTTTGTGCTGGTGTGTTGATGAGATGCTTGCTCACTGCTTGCTCATGGTATTAGGAGAGAGAAAGTGTGTGTGTGTGTGTGTGTGTGTGCGGAGCCCCCCAGCAGTGGGAGGTCAAAGGGGTCAAAGTGATGAATTTTTATGGGGCTGTTCCTTGTGTTTCAGGCCTGTCCCATTCTCCTCGCGCTGCACTGCCTCTCAATGACACCCAAACTGGCCAATTTGTCCTGCAGGGCCCTAGAGAAAGGGCCTGCTTGAGACTTAAATGCCAGAGGGAACACACACACACCACCTCACTGACATTCCCCACCTACCCCTGTTGTCCTGAGATGATTTGTGGCCTGTCCATTCTGTGCTGGCAAGGCCAAACGTGGTTCCAGGGCCGTCAGCTAGCTGAGAGACCCAATGCCATTGTTTTAGAGGGCTTTTCCCAGATGTTCCACAGGCTAAGATGAATAGGATTCATTCCCTTCCACCTCTCAATCGCCTTTATCCTGCTTTCCGTTTTCCTCCCACACACCCCCTTCATGGCTGCCCAGCATGCTCTGTCCAGCTCTCCTTTAGTTACATGCTGATTACTAGACGTGTGCATGGGCATGCAGATGTACATTTGGTACGGGTGTGGAACCTAAAATGTGCACTTTGGGTTGCAGGAATAATACTGTTTTAACTGGGTGTGTTGTCAGGTTTAGATGTAGCTTAAGAAGCTAAGAGATACGATATATGATTCCATGTATTTTAATAAATCTGGATTTTCAGCCAAAGAAAATACCTGATACATAAGAGAATTTACGAGCTGCTTTACAGATCATTTTCTTTGCTGCTAAAGTAAAACTGGAAGGAGATTTGGCATATAAAATTCATGTATGTATGCATCATATCAGAGAAGTTAAAGGGGAAGTGATGTGTGCTCTACTGTTGGGCTCATCTATCAGCAGCGAAAGCACAAGTGCTGGACTGTCTGAGTTTACAAAACAATTTGGACTTGCAGACAGCATGGCAGGTGTCATTAATTTGACATTAATAATTATAAGCGAATAATTCAGGCTATTAAATGCATTAGTCAGCTTACTTGGAATGCCCATGATGTCAGATACATGTTTCCTCAAATATTTTTTGTGTCTCTGTATGTGGCCAGAACCATATCATAAAGCTGAACGAATTTAACCACTAGAATGAATTTTCTTTTTTAGTACTACAGAAACCGACAGGAGATCGATCACATGCTTTACTGTCTATAAGTTATTTGTTAGTTAGAATTTTCATTCAGGATTCATGAATGATCATTTATATCCTGAATTTAGGTATTTCTGTAAAGCTGCTTTGTGATAATGTTCATAATGGACGAGGACACCAAGACAGTTTTAAAACAAAACACATTGTTTAAAGTGCCTACCATGTAACTCTGCGAATAAATACTTTGGACAAACTAATATTTAAATTGAAGCAGCTGTCTATGTAGATCTGTAACATTGACTACAAACACTATATGGAGGCTTTAGACTGCATTGGGTTGACCTCTGGAACTCAGAGCTTCATTCATCACTCAGAGCAGACATTATTGATTTCCAACTCATAACTCCTCATGCCACCACTCACTGCCCTGCCATTACACCAACATGATGAGCCATTGTGAACATTTATGGAGCCGAGTAATTAGATCTCAATTAAAGAGTGAAACAGAAAGAAAGAGAAAGATGAAGCCTGTGATAGCCACCTTGGTTGCCATTATCTACACAGAGATATTTAGTGTCACTTCACAGCTACCGAACGTCTTGAGAGACTCATTACCATCTTATTATCTGCCATTGTGATTAAACAACATTCCAGCTTGAGTGGTAAGGATGTTACTGTATGAAATTTCAACAAAAAATTTCAAACATGGTTTTGCAATTAATTGAAAAGTCTCTTTTCATGTCTTGTATATAATAAAGATTAAATGTTCTAATTGCGGTTTGTACTGCAGGACAGATTTATAATCAATATGATTTGAACAGGACTAATGTCATTCTTACCAGAGACATTTTGGTAATAATTACATTACAACTTTTCCTATGAAAAAGTAGCCCAAGATATTTTTGCGAATTACATGAAATCACATACATTGATCCAATTGTTGTCAACCCCAAAAATGTATTAAAATGCATTTTATTCTGTATTTAATAAAATAATAATAAGGTAAAGTCAGATAACAATCCATCCTACAGGAAAATCTCAACAATTTATCCTTGTGTTAACACCTTGGCAGTGAAAGTAGAGGTGCTAGAGCATTAAGGATTGTGATGATACTCAGCAAATGTCTTCGTTCTGTAGTGTGTGATTTGAGTATGCCTGTAAAGGAAGTAATGTTGGACATTGCCAAGATTGGCACTGTCTGTAAAGAAATGACAGCTCCACTACAGGCATTGGTGGGAAAATATTAACAAACCATGACTGCCAACAGGGTCTCTGACTCCAAGTGCCAAACCCAGTGAATGGACAGAAAAGCGTTCCTTAAACAGCACCATTGAGAGCCATCAACTCTAACACCTCTCTGTTTCTCTCGCTCTTTAATTGAGATCTAATTACTCGGCTCCATTAATGTTCACAATGGCTCATCATGTTGGTGTAATGGCAGAGCAGTGAGTGGTGGCATGAGGAGTTATGAGCTGGAAATCAATAATGACTGCTCTGAGTGATGGAAGGAGACTACAGGAGGAGGCTCTGAGGTTCAGAGGTCAACCCAATGCAGTGTAAGCTCTCTGTATTATAGGCTTATAACCACAGTTAAAAAAACAATATGGACAATACTGTGAGACTAGCAGATTTGTTTTTAAACTAGCATTACTGAATGTTTTGTTGTTTTTAATGTTCTCTTTGTAAGTTGTAACTGACTTATTAGTTCACAGAGAATCAGATTAATTTGCAAAAAGAAAATATTGTTTTGATGCATAATTATCATTAACACACTTTTCCAGTACAATGTTGGTTGCTTTAAAATTTCTTTAAAATCTAATTTTCCAGTGTATATGTCAGAGTTACATCTAAAAGTGGTTTTATTATACAATAATCACACTAGGAGAAATGTGCCAGTACCATATTTATGACAGACATGTAAATGTTTGTGCAGTAAGACATAATGTTAGTGTAGTTAGGCAAAGAATTATTCTTAACAATACTATTCAGTGGAAATGTTGCCATACAGTACTGTGTTTGTGTGCGTGTGTGTGTCTCCAGCTGTGTGTGGTTGCAGTAACAGAAGGTAGGTGTGTGTGTGTGGGGGGGTCCTCTCATTGATAGGATTAAAACTCTAAAGAGCATCTGACACTAAAGCACAGACTTTGCTCCAAACTGCTTCGCCCTGCACACACACACACACACACACTCTCCCAACTATTACTTATAGCCATTTGGATCGGCTCATTTATAATCGTTTAAGAGAATCGATAACCATTGATGAAAGAAGAGCTGCACTCTATGAGATCTAATGAAGAGCATTACTTGGACTTCGCACGGTGACCTTTCTTCCCCCACAGCAGTGGTCCTCAACCAAAGTGGGCATTTTAGACTGAAGCCCAACACTTATCTTTAGTGTAGCACAGCATTTTTTTCAGCACTTTGTCATCTGTATTGTGATGTACCAGTTATTATTGCTTTAATGCACAACGCTAAGATCATACTCTTTGTACTATATTCTGTAGTGTTTTATACCACATTTCCTTTAAATACTTAACTCTGATTGGTCAGAAGATGTTGACAGCACAGCGTAAACTGTTGTACAGCTGTAAGGCAAATCACAGGATAATGTTAATACACTCTAATACATTAGCATTCCAGTCAAAACAATTTACACTTCACATATAAAGTATGTCATTGTGGAAAAGTCGTCAGTGTTAGCAATTTTGTAACTTTTCCAATTTAAACGGTTCCTTTAATATTTGCAATTTGGGAACATCTTCATGAAGGTAGGCTTTGAAATTTGTGGTTATTCAATAATGCCAAAAATCTAGCTACAGTGGTTGCAAATCAGTGACTTCTGTGCCGTCCCAATCCCGGATAAGTAGAAGTTGTTGCGTCAGGAAGGGCATCTGGCGTAAAACATGCCAAATTTAAACATGCGAGTCATCACTCGGTTGAGGCCCAGGTTAACAACGATCGCCATCGTCGCTGTCGATCTACAGGGTGCTGGCAGAAATTAGGCTACTGTTGGTCGAGGAAGAAGAGGAGGGAGAAAGGTTCATAGGATGCCAAAGATAGAGTTAGGTGGAAACAGATGATTTGCTGTGGCGACCCCTAAAGGAAAAGGCCGAAATTAGAAGAAGATTCAATAAGCTGCTTTTTTTTCCATTTGAGAGAAAAAAAGAGAAGCTGTTGAAGAACCACTATTTATAGCTGCTGTAATGAAGGATGTATAATATATAATGCATACATTTCTCAACATTACGCATACTTAATCATTCTAGACTGTTTTTGATACTATTGTTAGCTTTATTCAATGATGCACTGATCTCGACTCTTATATCAAGATTAACTGACCCTGGACGTGCTTACTACACACACGTAAATTGGGGTGTGAAGGTTTTTTGGGGGTTTTTTTTGTTTGCTTTTGTTTGGTTTTTTTTGTTTGTTTGTTTGTTTGTTTTTGTTTGGATTTTTTTTAGCAGTATTTTTTGCATAAGCAATTTATCAATAGATATTTTGCAGCAGTTTCCCAAGGAAGTCTTTTGAATGTCTGAATGGTTAATTCCCCTCTCACCTTTATTATAGCTCTTTTTTCATTCTGAAGTATTAAATGAAAAGCCCAGTTGCTGTAAAATGATTTAGGGTAATATTATTTAGATTGGGTCAGCAAGAGTCTATGTAATTTATTTAAATGCTGCTTTTTAATGAAGCAGCTGAAAGAGACTCCTGTGTTCACACTCTCACTGTGGTTGCCCATGTATGATCAACAATTAGATGAGTAGATTGGGTCAGCAGCTGTTCTCTGGTCTTAGTGTGTATTATCAGAGAGCAACAGACTTTCCTTGGGCCATGAGCCCATAAGCAATAAGCTCAAAATTTACATAAGCAATAATAACAATTTATACCAATCATCAGTTTTACACCCCCTGGCTCTTAATGTATTGCATTGCCTTCTTGGGAATCAATGAATGTTTTGTAATAGCTGGGTATGAGTCTCTCATTTATCCTAAGTGTGAAAAGATGGATATCAACATCATATAATCACTTTTGGAAAGGAGTCAAGTATGAAGAACATGGTGGAAAACTAGGACCTTTTCTGGATTTTGATTACAAAACATAAAAACAGTTTTTGTCTTGTAGTCTATGTAAACATATTTTATGTGTAATAGCTTATTGAGGATAATACTAACTAAAAATGAAATACAATCTTTATGATCCCCTTTTTTGTTTTATTTTTATTTCATTTTTGACATTTTGCAGCTTCTACAAGGTGTATGTATCTTGTATGTAATGACCATACCCCTATGTATGTACGTATTGAATGTTACAGGTTACTTTAGTTAATCCATTGATGAGAGATAATGCGCTGCTCACTTACAGATGCTTTGACTATACAGAGAGATTAAAGCAAGACTATTCTGTCTGCACACAAACAGGTGCAAAACGATCTGCCAGGCATGATCATTCCATCACCAAACAGTTATATAAATTTCTATTAATGGCATTTGGCAGAAATAATAACAGAAATATGAAAAAGATCAAATGGAGCGTAAATTATATTTAGTTGGAGGCTAAATATAAAAACAGGCTGGAGCATGGAATGAATTCTGACAGCACTAATATGCACGTTAGGATGTTTCCATGTTTGTCTTATTGATTGTCTGATTGATTGCTTGATTTATAGCATTTAATCACCGTTAAGGGGAGGCGACCTGTGACTCGCTGTTTATCAGTGAACACAAGGATTTCAGTGTTGATCCGTAATAAGAAGGCTCTTATTACACATCTTGTAAAAGATAAAAATCCTCTTGGCACAGGCAGCTGTTGATTGTGACACTTAGTATTATAAGTGACCTACGGTATATCTTTTATTCATTTTTTTTTATCTCTGAATGTTATAATAACAAGGTAACAAGATGCTTATCAATGTGTTTATAATTCACTACAAAATAAAAATCATATTCTAGTGAAAACTAACAATGTTGTTCTCCTTTGTTGTACATTTTTAAACTTTTAGGTTGTTTGAAAATGTCCAGCTGTACAACCAGGAGAGTGAGGTATTAGAATATGTCTTGTGCATGAGTGTAAGTGAGTCTACAATATCGGTTCATTAACCTGGGAACAAAATTATCAATAGCTGTTTGCAGATCCTGATCCCCATGGATTATTGAAATCATTTAAACATGAATGGATTTTGTGCTTCTGTACTCATAAGTGGATGCTCTTAATTTCAATAAGGCTACTCCAGTCCTTGGCAGCATAGTCCGTCTGAAATGGTGAGAGTTTTCTGCTTGGCTGACTCTCCGGCAGAGACAAGGACAGAGGGAAAGTTTCTGGTAAAGAGAGCTAAAAGCTTAACCCTAAAAGCTTAAAGTGATGCATCATATTGAAATAAAATTATGGTTTACATTCTATACATATAATTTTTTTTTTTTTCACGACCAACATTCATCAGAGTGTTTTGTTTACTTAAATTGAATTTCACTGACTTGTTTTATAGGCTAGCTGCTCTTTATTATTAGCTAAACTATTGTTTTTACAGCAGTAATTTCTGCAAACATAAAAAAGATCAATTTCACAGCGTTGTCTCAGTGTGTGTGGCTACAATGACTTTGTCAGTCTAAGTATCTCTGCCTTTAGCCTTTTTAGCGAGATCTTTTTTTGGGCTTATTCATGGCTCAAAGCAGCTTAAACCCTGTAAAGCGCATTAGTTTGAGGCTGCAAAGGGAGCTCTGTGAGCTGCTGCTTGGACCCAAATGAGCAAAAGATGGAGCGATTTGTTAGAGCTTAGAAAGCATCCAAATGGAGGGAAGAAAGGAGGGGGAGAAGGAATGAAGGAAGAAGGTTTGCTCCTCTCTTTTCTGCCGCTGTTTGTTTTAATCTGAGGCACAGCTCTGTGAGCTTGCTGGCCTGATTTGTGACATTTCATTCTAAAGGCCCTTCTTTTTCCCCTTTCTGCTATATTGGCTTGACCTAATTAACTAATCTGTGCTTTGAATTTCAATCAGGCCTGTGGGATGGGAACCAGCAGGACTGGCTTTACCTCATTCAACTGTCTTCAAACACAGATGGTCGAATGTTTAACTAATTGTTAAAAAGACTTGACAAAAGGGAATTTAGCCGCACACACAGTCTTCGGGGGTCAGGACAAGACCAAGACATAAAGAGGACCAGAGGGACATGATGCACTATTCTCCATTCTGGTTTCTTAAAATCATTAAAATGCATTGGGTGTTATTTGGGTGGTTTGGACTCTATTATGCTATAAAAGTCTTGGTTAGCTTTGGCTGGAACTGCAGATTAGTTATGTGTTCTGTCTGACTGATTGTAGTATGACATCTGAATTTTTTATACCATCAACATTAAACTAAAATTAGTTTTAAAAAAATGTCCAATTGCATAAACGTTTTTGCTTATAACAGCATTTAACATAATTGAATGCCATCTGTTTCTTTTTCAGATTCAAAAATGATTGATTTGTATCACATTGGGGGATTCGCATTAACACTTTTTACTATCACAGATACCTTTTAAACATGTTTTGTACTGCAGATACCTTTTAAACATGTTTTGTACTGCAGATACCTTTTAAACATGTTTTGTATTTAATATGCATACTTCAATACGTGTTTTTGTCATCAAATTATTCTCTTTTTTTATGCCAGTTCTTTAGATTTGAAATGAAAAATGAAAAAAATGTCTTTAACTGTGTAGTTAGTCCTTGATGAGCTGCCATTAGTTTGATAATTGACAAATAAAAAAGCCAAAAGGAAAAAATAAAAGTTAGAATGGTCCTTCGGTTGATCCACAGCATGTCGTCACTGCTAGGTTCGCATCTGGACCATGTTCCATCAGTGGCCCATAGACCACATTCCAAGAAAAAATTTAGGTGCCACATATTCCTTGAAATTTACTCTAAGACTTTTAATACCATGTGTTCTGCTTTGTAAAGAACTAATAATCGTTGTTACAAAAGTGAAGGATCCTTATCTTCTTAAAGAGGTTCTCTTAGGATTCCTTTCTAAAAGGTAGAACTGTGCATACATCAGGACCTTTAAAGGGGATCCAGAGCAACAAACCAACAAACACTTAAGGAATATATGAAATATATAGAAATATGAAAGATTAAATGTTTTAAAGAGCAGGCCTAATAAGTTTGAGCTCCTCTAACCAAATTATTTTATTTATTTATTTTATTCACAGCTTTAAAATGTCTCCTATTGTTGTCTGCTCAAAACACAATATTTGTTAAACCCAGCTGTTATTTTAATTATTAACATAATCTCTCTCTCTCTCTCTCTCTCTCTCTCTCTCTCTCTCTCTCTCTCTCTCTCTCTCTCTCTCTCTCTCTCTCTCTCTCTCTCTCTCTCTCTCTCTCTCTCTCTCTCTCTCTCTCTCTCTCTCTCTCTGTGTGTGTCTCTGTCCCTCTCTCTGTCTCTGTCTCTCTCTGTCTGTCTCTGTGTGTGCCTGCAGAGTTTGTGTTCAACAGCCACCATGCAGACGGTTCGAACTGCAGACACCAACCAAGTGGACAAGCTCATATTCCGAGAGTCTGACAATGACCGCAAGGTGAAATCTACGAATCTTACACGCACACACAAAATACTTCCCAGTACCACTACACTACAAAATTACAGCAATTCATATAATGTTAAATAATTCTTATTAATTTGAGATGTAATAAATTATTATTTACATAATTATTATTATTATATTATTTATATTATTAGTGTAATGTAAAGTAAATCTTAGATTATTAAAAGCCTGAATATCTTTAGCTGAGTAGATATTTAATATATTTAATCTGGCACATTTACTTTCTCAGCACAGGTTTCCCAGAACTGACATTTCTATTTTGCGTATTCACAAACCACACGTTTTTAAAATCTGCTTAACCCCTAATGTAAAAAAGGAAAATATACATTTTAACTGTAGATAACTGAATAATATAACTATATAATATACATTTAACTGTAGAATGAGCATCACTTACATTTTGACAGCCAGTATCTCTTTTGTAGGTTGTGTTACAACTCGAAAAGAAGCTTTTTAACTACATTAACCAGGATGTTTTCCGGGAAAACAACGGAATGCTGGTGAGCTATGTATTCTCTGTTTATAATAATGCTTTATTCATTTAATATTTAGAACAAACTTCATCACTCTTAGGGTTTTTATATTTTCAGTCTAGTGTAGAAAAGGAATGTTTGGAAAGCGTAATATGATCCATGAATGACAGAGAGATTAATATAATGAGGTGTGATGAGAAATATCTTATCTGTGGGATGTGGTAGCTCAGTGGTTAAGGTGTTGGACTAAAGGACATAGGTTCGAATCCCAGGTACATCAAGCTGCTACTGTTGGGCATTTGAGCAAGGCCCTTAACCCTCAATTCCTCAGCTGCATAAATTGAAATAAAAAAATGTAAGTCACTTTGGATAAGGGTGTATGCAAATGTATCTTGTACAGTATGTACTTGCACACATACGGTCCTTTTATTAAGGCCTGTTTTATGGAAGGTAAAAAATAGCCTGACCTCACTATTATGTTTATAAATACAGGTGACTGTCCCAGTATATACTCATTAGAGAAAGTGTGTGTGTGGGTGGGTGGGTGTGCGTGTGTGTGTGTGTTTTCCTTCACATCACTGGAGAGCAGTAAGGCAGTAAGATGAATGACTTGATGGCTCATGAGAGATAATCTGATGGTCATGTTCCAGTTAAACATACTGTCTTATGAGCCTTATGAAACAAACTACCTTTCCAAAACGACAAATGTCCCTCCTCCCACTTCCATAAGGGGGGGGATAAATTTATAAATAAAACTCCATTGCATCCTTCATCAACTACTAGACTTGTACCAGCTTGACAGAAATTTAATTCGAGGCAGCTCTTGAAAATAATTATTGTATTTTGAGAGGAGTAATCATTGGTGGGGACATGATTGAATGTGTCCATGCCTATTGACTTTTGCTATGATTAATAGCTTTGTTTAGTCGATATTCCCATCGAAATTGTATAATTAATTATCCGGGTGGCTGTCAGGTGCAGAGGATGGAGAGCTCTGATGAGGATTTGGGAAGATTAAATTTTCCGGGGACCGCTGCGTCAAGGGGGCGTAAGGTTTGCTGCTGAGGGGGAGCATGTGTGTTTGTGTGTGTGTGTGTGTGTGTGTGTGTGTGTGTGTGTGTGTGTGTGTGTGTGTGTGTGTGTATATGTGTGTAAGTACCATCCGGCTGAGACATTCAGCAGTCGAGGACTGCGCTAAGTGTACTGCCCCCACCAACACCACCCTCAATCTCTCATCTTCTCATTGATTTTGTTTTAGTATCTCTTTATTGTAACTTTATCTGTTGTAGCTGGCCAGCCGGTGGGACGAACGAGAGCGCAGGGAGGGAGGAGTGGAGCAAGTGATGAACTTTTCTGTCAGGCTCCTCATGCTCCTCGCGTCCTCGGCCACCGCATTTCTCAAACCGCAGGAGTTTTTAAGAGTCCAAATAAATAAATAACATGGCCCTTCTGCGTAGGTCCAGCCATTTTTTATCTGTCAGGGAGCCTAAGCAGCAGAGCAGTGCTAATCTAATGTGAGTCCAGTGTTCTGCAAGCAGAAGTGGCTAAACGTACTGTTCCAATGTCTTTTTCTGACAGTAAGGAAACACATCTAAGGGTCCAAATGACAACCACTGCCCAAAACCAGACCACTGATTGTAACTAATTAAAGTATGAAAACAAAACTAAACCTGATTTATTTTGTGTATGCCTCTAATGAATTCGTTTTCAAAATGTAATGATAACTCTGTGAGAGTTGCTCAGGATGTTGATGATCATCCACCCTCCATCCTCGCATACGTGTCTGAGCCTGACAGTATATCGTTTTGGCACAAAATAATGAATACATCATAAAATTTGGGGGCCATATTGGCCCTGCAATGAAGGCAAAGTGTGTGGCGTAAAAATCAAATTAAATGACCTCTCACCCAGCTCTTATTGATGGCATTTAATGGCGGCCGACGTTGTCAGGGCCGTATTTGACAAAGTATAAATCAAAGCACAATTATGGCAAGGGACATAGCGTGAGCCGCCTGAAAGCCAGAGGGACATTTCGCTGTGCAGTTTTCCTGAAAGGCTCAGCTCCCGAGCAATCAAAGCTACCGTGATTTACGCAGCTGTGCCTATTGAGGCGAAGTGCACATTTTGAGCTAATGCTGACGTTTATTTTTATTTCTTTTGGTTCTTCCTGATCTGAGCCCTTGTCTTGTGCACTGGCCCTGTGATCTCTGTGCCCCTTTGAGCCTCAAGGTCAGTGGCACCTGATAAACAGCACAAGCTTCTATAAAACAGCAGGCCCTTGAACTTGGACGAAGCTCCGTTTTCCTGCCGACCCATCAGATGGCCAAGTCATTCTGCTTAATTGAGTCACGATTAAATGTAGTGTGAAATTTCGGCCCTCTGGCTGTCCTATAAAATGAAATAATTACCTACACGTAATCTCACTTACCAACAAATCATAACTTACTTATACCACCTCTGTCTATACAAACTTTTCCTGAAGGGCTGCTGTGTTTCATTTTACTTACGATTATCTCAGAGGTGAGAAACACACATTGTACTTGTGCTTAGTTTCTTTCTCCTGGGCATACACAAAACTCATTTCATATATGCACTCAAGCATGTAGGTTGCATATTGTGTGTGTGTGTGTGTGTATGTGTGCGTGTGTGTACATATGTCCAGCTCTGGTAACATGATGGATGCTTCTGCTAAAGCACAAAGCCAGTCCAAACACACAACACAATACAGACACACAATAACAATGTACAGTAATAAAACAATGCAGGCATAAACTAGAGCACATAGATAGCTGTCTTTATGTAGCTGACACACTGACACACACACACACAGTTGAAGCAGTGATGCAGGTGTCACTTGTACCTGTTGGTCTCTCCCATAATTAATGTGTACACACACAGGCTAATTATTCTGTTCTGCTTTGATTAATGACTTTAGCTTGTCTCAGTCATCCCTGCATCTGAGACGAGAGCTCAACTCCCTCTGAGTGTGTGCAGCTGGGAGAGAGCATGATTGATGAACACCTCACACACACACTCTACTCTTAGGAAAGGCACTTACTGTCATATGTGTTCACAGAGCCTGGTGTCAAAGGACACATAAACACACATCAATACACATACATGCCATACATGCCAACAGAGGCATCCATACACACTCAAACACTCACATCCATACACACAATAACACATTCATACACACCATCCCTCAAATTCATACACAAACATCCATAAACACACACAAAGCAACCATCTTGCCATGCCACACACACACACACATATCTGTGCACACACCATCATACATTTATGCACACACCCACACGCATCCATACACACAATAACACATTCATACACACCATCCCTCAAATTCATACACAAACATCCATAAACACACACAAAGCAACCATCAGGCCATGCCACACACACACACATATCTGTGCACACACCATTGTACGTTTATGCACACACCCACACGCATCCATACACACACCCAAAAATCTAATCAGTTCCATGTTAATGCTCCTGATACTAGCATGCAATAAAACATTCAGTCATGGGGGAAAGAAGTATGACCTACTAAACTTCTATAAACAAACAATTAACCTTAGTTGACAACAGAAATAAAACACTCAACAGGTTTCAATATGTATTCATTAAGTAAACCAACATTTAGAAACCAGGTTGGGGAAAAAATAAGTACACCCCTTAAATTAGTAATGTATAAAACCATATTTAGCAACAATAAGATGAAGCAAGCAGTTTCTGTTAGAGTTTATCAGTCTCTCACATCATATTAGAGAAAATTTGACCCATTCTTATTTGCTTGCTTCAGTTCATTGATGTTTGAGGCCATCTCAACATCTCAATAGGGTTGACGTCTGGACTTTGACTTTCAAAAATCATTGAACCCAACGCCTTGATTTTTTGGTTTCTTTAGCCATTCACATTCAGATTCAGCTGTGCTGATGTGCTTGGGTCTTTATTTTATATAATTCAATATAAAATGAATTGTATACCTTTTTTTTGCTCTTCCACAGCTATTAGAGTTTGATAAAGAGAAGGCTGTCTTTAAGGATCGTCTGCACGAGCTGGACATTTCCTTTCCTCCCAGGTATGAGCTCCTGTTTTATCCTCCTGTATGTTTTCTTAACTTCCTCTATATTATGATTTATTATTTTTTAATTTAAAATGTATTATTTATTATGATTATTCTCACTTCCTCTCCTCTGATTTCATGGTGAATACCTGTCCTAGGTAAATAAAACAATATTCTTTTAATTTACTGTTGGTTGCGTCATTGTCATAGATCTATTTAATTTCATTAATGATAAAGAGGTGAGAATTAATTGAATAAATACAGAAAAGTCATCATGTCAGGTTTGGTGTTAGGACACTGACAAATCACTAACTGAGACAAAAACACAGCATCATAGCATTGACACAATCTAGAAACCTGTTGATTCTTTCTTTCCTAAACTCTCTTACAGCACATTTTTAACTTTTAAATTGATTGCTGTCTGTCCATACAGATTACTTAATTATAGATGTTATCAGAAAACCAACGCATTTTCCACTCAGTGCTTCTGAACTAACATGCCACTTATTTTGCCTAATAGTGCATATGTGAGGCAGAACAGCATTAATATTCCATCGCAGTCGTTCTGTGTGTCCTCTTCTTCAAACAAATGAATGTACAATTAGGCCTTTCAGAAAGGCAGCAAGGGGGCAGGAGCTCCCAGTGCAGCGGCCCGAAGCATTGCGCCGCTAATGGTGCTTGACCTTTGGCGTCAGCGCTGACTCAATCAGTGTAGATAATGAAAAGATGTAATCAAACAATAATTACTTGATAAACTGCTCCACTAGCTCATGTGAGGAGGGGCCTTGGGTGTGTGTGTGCGCGTGTGTGTATGTGTGTGTGAGGTGTGTGTGTGTGCAGCGTACATGTGTATCTTTAAACCACTGTGTCTTAATCAGCTAAGTCCATTTACATGGCTTTGCATAAGTGACAGCTGGATTTATGGGGCTTTTACACTGTGTGACTTTTGCTCTCATCTGTCTCCAGTATATAATCCTGAATCATCTGGCACACGCTGAGAAATGGCGAAGTGCAAGGAGAGGATGCAAATGATCCTCCCGCACTGCTGCATGTGATGAATCAAAAATCCACAGCCATTAAGGAGTATATAAAATTTGATTTGATGCAAGTAGTGTCTGGTACAAGCCACATTATTGTCAGAGGTGAGAGTAAAGACACAGCTTAGTTAAACTTAAACAGCCAGTACACACACCCACACACAGGTTCACCCACACACACGTTCACCCACACACGCATACACGCGCGCACACATACACACACACACACACACACACTCCCTCCTCCTATCAGATACGCCTTGTGCTTCTTGAGCAATCAAGCACTCAGTGATTGTTCTCCATCACATGGACAGCCCTGAAACACCCCTGACCATCTGTGGGGTTATTGTACAGGGCTACAGAACAACACTCTCTCTCTCTCTCTCTCTCTCTCTCTCTTTCTCTTTCTTTCTCAGTCACCTCATTCTCAGCTGTATCTGCTCCGCCCTGCATCCCAATCTGTAAATTTAGCCGTGTCATTCATGGCATTTATTGCTTTTTTAATTATGTATTGATTTTCTGATATATTAAAAATATTAAGCAGTATTGACCTACCACATTGCACCTAATATTACAAATGAAATTACTAGTTAAAACAGATATTTGTTATCCATAATTTTTATATAAAAAATATAAATTATATATCCCTAAGAAATATATTCAACTTCAAAGAAATATCTACTGTGGTTAGATAAACTAAATTAGTCTGAAAGATTTTTTTATTTTTTTGTTCTCTGATGTACTCATAGCATAGCACTATTGCTAATGTTCTGTAGCAATGTAATGCTATATTATAGACCCATTAGTATTTAAATTAGTATTTAAATGCATTTAAGATCTTTTAACTCATTTGATATCAAATACATTTCACAGCTTTATTACTTATTTTATAGGAGCTGCTCACAAGGACATTTAGTTGCATGTGGAATAGAAGTGGAATTTTTAATTATTTGTAAGTTGTGTTTTATGAGATCAGTCAACATGCTCTGCACAGTATTCACATAATTTAATAACAACTACAGCAGAGCGATCCTTGTCCAGGTCATCCTCATAACACTGACACTTCAGAGCAGGAGACATGTGTTCTACTCCTTGTCTGTTCACACACTGTGTGTGAGTTGTTGTTTAAAGAGTGTGCTACAAGGTGCACATTCACAGCGCGGGACCTATGCCGTGTGTATGCATGTGTGTGTTTGGCCCACGACAAGGCTAAGTACTGAGGCATGAGAGTGTGGAATTTGGCCCTCTCTTGCCAACATTGGTGCTGGAGCCAGACGGACTGCACCAATCAGCTGTGGATCAAACACACGCATGCACACACATTCATTTATTCTGTACAAAAACACCTTGCATATTCGCATTCACGTAATGACTCAAATGAACACGTGGATGTCCGCCAGCACCGTATTAAAATGCAGGTATGATTGTGATAGAGTATCGGAGCAGATAAAAAGCTGATATGATTCGTACATAAAATGAATCTAAAAGGAAATGGGTGTTAATAATTGACTGAAAGTACAAAGTCTGCTAAAACCAGCGACCTGAGCACTGACGTATGCCAGTACTGCAGAGAGTGCTGTTTTACGGCCATGCCAGTGTAGTAATCTCTGTTATTGCTCTTATTAGCTTTCTGTAATGACATATTGTGATTGATCCATAAGGAATGCAGTTAGCTTAGGAGTTGTATGATTTTATTGTACTCTTCTCTATTTAAAATCAATGGGGAAATTGAATGGAAAATTTGGCCTAGGGGAATGTAGAGGATAATGAGAACCTGTAGGAAGCAGTTTCTATTTATTTCCGTACTAACAGGGTTACAGGAAATGGACAAGAGCGACCTGTGGATGCCATTCTTTCTAATTTCAATTCAAAGGTCCTTTCACAGAGAAAGTGCATGCGCTTCCAGATGGGTTGGGATTTGTGCATAGAGAAATATGTTTTCAGTGTGCGGCTGGCTCCAGGCCCGTGTCTTTCTGTTTGCCAAGTCTAGACAGGCAGTATAAAGCTCAAGCTCAGGGTCTTAAGGTGAGACCAGTAGGGGTCAGAGGCAACCTACTGTTATGTTTTCACCATTTACTGACGATAAGTAAAGGCATGAGTGGTGTAACACAGAATGCAACACTTTAACATACATCTCACAAAATACACAGCTGTATGAGGATGAGCTGTAGAGTGACTCTTTTGCAGAGGGATTTCAACTCAATGCCTGATTGTGATTTGTACATTCTGTGCCTTCCAGTCATGTAGGCATTAACAGAGCGTGGCATTGGTTCTCAGCTCAGTTTGAGGTTTGGCATGTTTGGCACCTGAAAGGCTGAACTACTAAACCTCCATTGTTTAGACAAGTCCAAGCCTTGAGAATACATTATAGTCCATAAAATTTGAGCTCACTATCGAAAATTTCTGAAATTATATAACATTAATATAATGTTATAATATAACATATGCAATAATATAACATTAAAGGTCTTAAAAGAAGCTTACATAATTTTTAGTACTATAACTTGAAAATATCTTCATTAAAAACTATTCAATTAACTGACATTTACACAGCATGACGTAAATGGGCGATTTTAATAGTGTGTCCAAAGTTCAAAGGGCATTTTCTGGTGCTCAGCTATGTGTTAAGAAAGTGTTCCAGAGTTGATGCACACAGTATATGCCAATATAAACAGACCAGCCATAACATTAAAAACACTGACAGGTGAAGTGAATAACGCTGATTTTGTCAGTCAGTTCTCAAAATTGATGTGCTGGAATCTAAACGACTGACAAGGGCCAAATTGTGATGGCTAGATGACTGGGTATTGTGGGGTATTCCTGGGGTCCAGTAGATAGTACCTACCATAAATGGTCCAAGGAATGAAGGTTAGCCTGTTTCGTCTGATCATAAAGAAGGGCTACTGTAGCACAAATTGCTGAAAAGGTTAATGCTGGCTATAGTAGAAAGGAGTCAGAACAACCAGTGTGTTACATATTGTTGTGTATGAGTCTGTATAGCTGCAGACCAGTCATGCAGAGTGTCCACGCTGACCCTTGTCCACAGCCAAAAGCACCTACAGTACAATAGGCACATGAGCATCAGAACTGAACCATGGAGAAATGGAAGAATATGGTATGGTCTGATGAATCATGCTTTTTAGAGGAAATTAAATATTTTCAAATAGAATGCTCAGTCTTAATTATTACACATTGAAAAGGCAAACCTGGTTGCAAAAAGGTAAACTGTGAACTATGCTCTATACCCTCACTGCAGGCTGTGTTTAGTAATAGTAGGACGTTTTGTCAATTTGTATGACGAAATAAGGACACTGGGAGGTGATGTCACCGTCATGGATTGTCCCGATCTGTGTGTAACAGCTTAAACCCCATCCATCTAACTGCTCTCATGCCCCTATCCCCACCGCCCCCAATTCCCACCAGTCTCCCTATGAAACTATTGAGTGATGTCACCCATTTGGATGGGCAGCTCTCCAATCCACTGATGTGTATAAGTGAGACCTGAAGCATGCATTTATTTTTATTTATTTATTTTGTAAACCAACAACAGGCTGCAATGTTCATGTTCACTTTAGTGTAGTGATGTCAAAGATGTTTAATAAAGCTGGACAGACATGTTGTTCATTGAGTCGAGATATCTGAACTGTTGTCCTCCAGCATGTGGACGGCTATTGAATGACACTGTTGAATTGTAAGTGCCATGACATTAATCATTACACTTCTTTACAGTGAATAGCATAAGACCATTTATTAGTCCACAGTGGCATGTTTTGTTCCAGTGAACATAAGAATGCTTGTGTCAGTTACTGTGAAGGAGAATCTTTGTTTAAGCACAGAGGTTAATGACAAGCTTGAGACTAGCTTTTGTTAAAGATATGTTAAGAACATGTAATGGCCTGTGTAGTGCTTTTGCAAGCTCTTAAAATAGCACCACTTGGCTGTCTGATTCTGATTGAAGTGTAAAGTATGTTTTTTTGTAGATTGATGTTTGACGTTAATCTTTAGTAATCGTTTAATTTTGGTGTCACTGTGAATCCGAAGCTTGGGCATAAAACCAGAATACACTCTGGATGGGATGCTAGTCAGGATCACAGAATACAGTGAACACACATATTTAGACACCTATTCACTTCTAGTGTTATAGCCTTGATAATCCATCTGTGGACAGGTTTTTGGGAGGTGGGAGGAAAGTAAAGCCCCTGGAGAAAACTCACATAAACACAGAAAACACAGAAAACTTCACACAAACAGTGATGTAAATGTTCTGAAAATGTTCATTCAGAATAAATGGATTCATATTTGGTTACATGCCTAAAGTTTACATGTGTTCTCTTCAATTATACACTACTTCAGTCTTATTCTCTATATCTGCCTTTGGCTAGCAGCACTGAGAACTCCTATCAATCTAAGCACAGCACACAGGTCAGGTGACATCTGTCTTTAAATACAGTTTATGACTCTTAACCTTAATTCATTAATAGCTTGTCTCTTATCAGCTCGCCTTTTCCTGTCTGTATTAACCAGTTTATTTTGCCCTGATTACACACAGTTTGTCTCAATGCGCCTTTGTTTGACTTGTCACTTATTTGTCATTATGTAGAACAAGATAATGGATCTGATAGGATATACAAGTTAAAAAAAACTGCCACAGAGGTGCGCACACACACACTCCTTGTCCCTATGCTGCTCAGACATGCAGGTCTAAGACAGTGACATTAAGAGCAATAATGTCAGGAGTCAGTCAGACATTAAAATCACAGTCAGAGAGGAATCACTAAGTGCTTTGGGGAGCTGAGGGAAGAAGAGGTCTCATTAGAGCCTGAACCTCAGAGCCGTGTGTGGAATCCCTTTGGAAAGCACACAGACACCACTTTATCTCCAAATGCTCATGACTTTTCCCTACTCCTCAAGAAACTGTAATGGTAGCTTATCAGGGTATTGTTTGCGCTATTGTTTAAGTGTTCCAATAGATACTGCTACTGCACACAGCAACATGTTGCTCTGCATCTTTTGCTTTCTCACACACAGGTAGATGGTTGTTGAGTTTATCGCAGAGGCCCCATTAATTAGCCTAATTAGTCTTGCCATGGGCAATAAGGGCCTGATAGTGGCTGACGGTCTCCGGTTCGCACGCCCAGGCTGGCCGTTTACTCTGGCAGATACGTTTGTGTGTGCTAATCACCCACATCCATCACCTCGCCCTACTGCACTGAACTGCTGTTTGCTGTTGCATTAGAGCAGTGTAATCTAGATCAGCTCTATCTGAGTGAGCATGCGTGCATATGTGTGTGTGCGTGTGTGTGTGTGTGTGAAAGAGAGAGAACGATAGCGAGAACGAGAGCAAGCCTGGAGGGCCGCCTGCACGAGTGGACGTACAACAAATAAACGTGGATTATTTAATTAATCTAAAGGCTTGTTGACATTCAAACTCTTTGAATATACAGATGTTTAATTTGTTTTTTTGGATTTCTTAAAAACTAAAATAAAAAACACTTTATACAGTACATGTATTTTGAAATGTTATTCACAAACAGTTCCCAATGAAGTCTCCTAACTTGCTTCCAGTTCTAAAGGTATAGGCCCAGATCCTGAGCAGATTTCATTACTGACCAAACAAATGTACGAGTTTATGAAAATCAGCAGTTACATTTATATTTAGATTTTGTAGTTTTTTTTCTCATGAACAGAAACATTGAAATCATCATTTGTTGTAATCATCTAAACTCTACAGCCATGTTTTTTTAATTCTGTTTACATGATGTACAATTTTTTTTATTGAACAATTGTACAATTGATTTATTGAAAGATATGTACAGATTTGTATTTAGGCTTGAAAGATGATTCAAAGACCTTAAACTTACTTTCTTATTCAGTTTTGTAACCTAAATAAAGTACCAAATGAACTTTTAGGTATTGCTGCTTGCTCACCCTCTCTGCTCGTAATGCTTCCTGTTTCAGTTGTGTGGTCCGTCCTGAAGAAAGCCTGCACTGCTCACTTTGAAGACCCCCCCATGCTACCCACCCAAATTCCCACACTCTCTGCATCTCTATCCCTTTTTATCCTGCTTTCCCCTCTCTCTATCCTCCTGTATCATGCACTCTGTCTTTCTTCCTCAGCTCTTTCATCCAGGGAATCATCTCTTTAGCACCTCTTTAACATACCAAAACACTCCTTCATTTCCACATGTTTAAAGCGCCATCAATGCTAATTGTGCCCGGGCCCTGTGCAAAGCCCCCCAACCAGTTTGTGTTTGGCCACTCGGTCAGGGGCCTGTGTGTTAGCCGGATGTGCGTTAAGCAGCTCTGCCCGCCTCTGCCCCCTGACCCTCTCGAGTTTGCCATCACCATGGAGCTGGTCGGAGCGATGGAGTGCTAAGTGGCAGCTGTGGAGGACCCGGGTTGCATGGGATGAGCTGTTGCCAGGTCTCTGTTTACTGAGCCAATTCTCCTTAGTTAAATGAGGGGATTCATCACAGCAGCCTGTGTGATATTGTGTGTCCTTTCTGGTCAGTTGGACTAAGCAAGTGACTGTGTCCTAGCAGCTGGAGGGCAGGAGTTTTGAAATTCTGAGACGGTTCATTCATTTTAATGCACTCTGTTTATTGAGGGTAAAATATGTATATATACATCCTTTCAATTTCTATGCAGAAAACATCTACAGTACACAGGAAATTAGCACCTTTTATCAGTTGCAGGAGCTTTCAGTGAACCTACAACAGGAATAATTCAGCATACAAGAATACAGTTGCTTGTCCCAAAAGTCCACGCTGTTGGTTTTTTTGTGCCTTTTGTTTTGGCCCTCTTCTTCCATATAGCAGCTTTGTTAACCTTCTTAGATGACTGCCAGCTTCACATTTATTTAATTTTCATATCTCTTGGAATACTTTATGGGGAATTTCATATTTCTACAATGCTTTACCAACCAATGGAAGAATGCATGCCATGTTAGAAATAATAGAATTGTCATTAAAGAGTCATTAAAAGCTAAAGGATCAGAAAACAATAGATCAATGTTCTGGGGAAAAAACATTAAGTGCCTTTTACATATCATAAATACATATCATAAACCACAGAAAGCTATACAGCTAAAAGCTTAAGAATCTGTGTGTGTGTGTGTGTGTGTGTGAATATTCTAATTTAAGTAATAACCCATGACAAGTCTTGCTGTTATTGCTTAGACATGATAATACAAGAAGAATAATATGATCCCCTGAACAAGTATACCCAAGGAAATCATATTACCACAAATACCTTTCATGAAACTATAAGCCAGAAATTACAGTGTTGCATTAAATCAGATTGGTTTTGTATTTGTATATACTGTATGTAGTCATTGGTTTATGGTCAAAAGTCACTTACTTTGTAACCTGGTTGCTAATCCAAAAAGAAAAATGCATGACCTGATGTGTACATTGTGGATTCACAGTTCTGTATACCATCCTGTTTGTGTGTTTGTAGCTACCCATACAGTGAGGACACCAGTCAGGGGAAGCAGTACATGAATACACGATGCCCTGCCTGGTGTGACCGCATCCTCATGTCTTCTTCTGCCAAAGACCTGGTTGTAAAGGTCAGTACAACCATAATTAAGTCCTTGTTCATACAGTTACACAGTTACATGCATTAACCACAGAACATGATTTTTTTTCCCAATAAAGGCAGTGAAGCACAAATCATCTGCATTCAATTCACTATTTAAAAAATGCAGTGATTTTTTTAGTATTTAAGTCAAGCAGTTTGTGCTGTGCCAGGGTCACAGATGGAGCAGGCGCTGAATATGTAAACTTTCATCTGCCATGCAAAGCTCATTGTCCACACTGGCAGAATATACAGGCCTGCTCTCATAGAGTGCCAGGCATGCATGTCTGCTTTATAAAGCTTCATAAGTCTCCATAGAGCTTGGCAGATCTCTGTTACTCTGGCTGCTGTCTCTGAGTCAACTTGCACCCAGCCAGGCCAAGAGCTGCTCTCAGCCATACTAGAACACTAAACTCCTTTACTTTCTTTCCACCTATCTCTGTCTCTAGCTCAAATTAGTCTTGGCATTAACACCCACTTTATGTGATCTGCTTATAAAGTGTACTTTGAGATGGAAGGCTATTCATAAAATTTGTTATCTGCTATTTCTATGCACCACAAAATTTTAGGGACTGCTTGTAAAAATATTTCATAACTTGAAGAATTTTTAAATCTGCCTAGAGCAACCCAATGTCACTTTAACAAAAAAGAAGACCGATAAACAAACAAATTGTTCGCATTTAACAGTGTTTTGTAATTAATTTACTTAACACACTAGTAGTGGATTGTTTGATAAACCTGCCTTTCTCATACTGCCTGTGAGAGACTGTGATTAAATGACAATGGAGTCTGATAGCTGAATATATGCTGTCAAACTCAAAACATGCCCCTTTTATATCCTATAAACTGATTCTCATGGTCAATAGTACAGGCTTTAATATACTGATTTAACTGATGTAAGCCAAACACACAAGGCTTGAACTAGACAAGCAACCCGGTCGTGAAACACAGCACAAAACATTTTGAAAACAAATGTACAAATGTCCCAGACTACCTCTAGACGTGGTCTGAGCGATTGGATCATAGGTACCATCTGACCCTATTTAGACCGATATTTACCGCTGTCCACTTGTGATCCGATCACATGAGACAGATGTTCATAGCTGTCTGAAAGGAGTCTCTGTTAATTCATGTCACACTGTTTACTTTCTTGCCTTTCTAGCTCAAGGATTTCTAACAGATATGGAAAAGGAGTAGCTTTGACAATGACGGTTGGTACTGGATGGCAATGTTACAGGATTTTTCCATACCCCATAACACCCCCCTTACCAATTTTACGCTCTCAGTTCCTTCAAACCAGCTAACTCTCCCCATCACACAAATACTACAAGTCAGGGGAGACATTTGACGAATTATTTCAATTCATTTCTTGCAGCCAAATTCTGGCCCAAACTGATGAAAAGATCACAAAATCACCAAAATGCTTAAAGTCTCATTCACAAAACGATTGGATCCATTTTAACATTACCTGTTAGTTTTTATTCTATAATTGTATTAATTGGTTTATTTTATCTTATTTATTCAGATGTCTATTCTTTATTTATGACAATATATGAAATAATATGATATTTTAGGACCTGGGTTACAAAAAGTTTAAGGAAACTGTTTTTTTATAATGCCTTTTTTGTGTCTTGTTACTTTGTTAATATACTAGTAAAAACTACAAACTACCACTTGATTAGTAGTTTTTCTTAGCAAAAGCTAAGAAAAAAAGTCTTACAAAAGCCTAATACCGTTTCTTTCTTTCTTTTTCTTTCTTTCTTTCATTCTTTCTTTCTTTCTTTTCTCTCTCTCTCTCTCTCTCTCTCTCTCTCTCTCTCTCTCTCTCTCTCTCTCACTCACTCACTCACTCACTCACACTCACACTCCCTATGTATCTCTCTTCATCAACGTTCCCGATCTCTCTCGAAGGCAGAAGTGGTACAGATTGTTGAGACATGGACCTGTAAACAGAGCTGTGTGCAGTGTCATCGATCATGCCGTGCTCCGTTAGCTCTGTGCCGTGTTATTTTCTGCTTGCCGAGCCCTAACACGCTGAAGGTTTGCCTGCAGCAGCGGGTAGAGGAGCTTCCACGCTTTGCACCGTAATGAAGGCTCGGTGAAGCGTGCTCGATGCCGCAGCCCTGGCCCCTACCGTAATTTGTTTATCTGTCTAAAGATTACGCAGGCCGAAAATCCCCAATTTTATGCTGCCTTTGTAAATTATCTAGAATCTTTTTGATGAATGTATCTGTGCCACTAGTCGAAAAAACACCATAGCACACAAATGGGAATGTTGAAGCGTAGCCTGAGATGGAAAGGTAGCATTGGTGTGTGTTTGAAGTAGGTGTGTTTTTGTGTTATCAAATTGTAGTGCAAGGATGACCTGCATGCTTCTGTTTTATTGGTTTGAGGTTCATTCAGAATGAATTTTGTGCTTGGAAAGCCCTCTTTAATCACTCTGTTTGAGCACACCTCAGCATTCCCAGATAGGTCAACTGTATTTTCTGAATTTGAGTGTTTTCAGGTTGAAGACCTCCAATCAAAAATATACAAGAACTGAATCCAATAGAACATCCAGTTGGGATGTGGTAGAATGGGAGATTCACAGCACCTAGAAAATCTGCAAGAATTGCGTGATGCAATCATGTCAACATGGACTATAAATTTAAAGGGATGTTTCCAGCATTTGTGGAATTCATGCCAGGAGGAATTTTGAGAGCAAAGAGAGGACAAACCCAATATTATTATAATGTTCCTAATAACGTGGTCTGTGAGTGTAAATGCATTAGTATTCACATGGCCTGCTCCATTACATTTATATTAATAATGTCTTATTAAATTGCTTTTTCTTAATTTGGTCTTAATTTAATGATATGGCTCAGTGGTTTCACTAAACCTACAATGTTACCAGCTGTTTGTTGGAAACCACCACATACGTTAACCCAGATATTTATACTTATACAACGAATATGTGTTTGGGAAAAATGAAAATGAGGTACATTGTCATTTTTATTTAGTAGTACATAAGTAGGCTCTGGTACTTGTAGTTTGTGTATTCTTTAGGTAATATAATTTACAGTATTCCAAACCAATTTGGAATTTTTGTGTTAATAAATCCAACATATTTGTGCTCTAATGCCAACATTGTTTTTTCTTGTCTATTCACACTGTTAAGGCTTCAGGGAAAATACAGTTATCATTTACTTCTGCTCTGATGTACTAATTTTTTGTGCTTGTTTTAACTTATTGTTCACAGCCAGAGGCTGAGGAGAAGTCAATAACCTATGACAATATTGGGCCCAATGTCTGTATGGGGGACCACAAGGTATGTAACTCTGTCTTTGTAATACATCTGTGTGTGAGTTTAACTGTGACTTTGAGCGTATTGTTTTGAGCATGTGTCTGGATGCCAATTCTGATCTAGTCCGTGCATCTGATCAACTGATAAGCTGTGATTGCAAGTTTGGCTGAGATCCAGTGTGCCTGACTGGAAGGGAGTCTAAGTGCCTGACTGGGAGGGAGTCTGTATGCCTGACTGGGAGTCTGAGTACATGACTGAAAGTGGATATACTTGCCTGACTAAGAGTCTGCATGCTTGACTTAGAGCCAGTGTGCCTGACTGGGAGGGAATCTGTTTCCCTGACTGGGAGGGAGTCTGAGGGTCTGACTGGGAGGGAGTCTGTATCCCTGACTAGGAGTGAATCTGTATCCCTGACTGGGAGGGAGTCTGTATCCCTGACTGAAAGGGAGTCTGAGTATTTGGCTGGGGGGATTCTGTGTGCCTGAATGGGAGGGAGTCTGTGTGTATGACTGGAAGGGAGTCTGTGTGCACGACTGGAAGGGAGTCTGTGTGCCTGAATGGGAGGGAGTCTGTGTGTGTGACTGGAAGGGAGTCTGTGTGCACGACTGGAAGGGAGTCTGTGTGCTTGAATGGGAGGGAGTCTGAGTGCCTGACTCGAACGGAGTCTGTATGCCTGACTGGGAGTCTGAGTACATGACTGGAAGGGGATTTGAGTGCGAGTGAGTCTGCGTGACTGAATGAGAGCCAGTGTTTCTGAATGGGAGGGAGTCTGTATCCCTGACTAGAAGGGAGTCTGAGGATCCGACTGGGAGAGACTCTGACAACCTGACTGGAAGAGAGTTTTGGATTCTGACTGAGAGGAAGTCTGTGTATCTATATGGGAGCGAGTCTGTGTCCCTGACTGGGAGGGAGTAGTATCCCTGACTGGGAGGGAGTCTGAGATTCTGACTGGGAGAGATTCTGACAACCTGACTGGAATAGAGACTTAGAGCCTGGCTGAGAGGGAGTCTGTGTATTTGACTGGGGGGAGTCTGTGTGCCTGACTGGAAGGGAGTCTGTGTGCCTGAATAGAAGGGAGTCTGTGTGCCTGAATAGAAGGGAGTCTGTGTGCCTAAATGGGAGGGAGTCTAAGAGCCTGACTGAGAGGAATTCTGTTTGTGCCTAACTGAAAGGGAGTCTGTGTGCTTGACTGAGAGCCAGTGCGCCTTACTGGATGGGAGTCTGTTTCCCTGACTGGGAGGGAGTCTCTATCCCTGACTGGGAGGGAGTCTGAGGGTCTGACTGGGATGGAGTCTGTATCCCTGCCTTGGAGGGAGTCTTAGAGCCTGACTGAAAGGGAGTCTGTGTATTTGACTGGGATGGAGTCTGTATCCCTTAATGGGAGGGAGTCTTAGAGCCTGACTGAAAGGGAGTCTGTGTATTTGACTGGAAGGGAGTCTGTGTGCCTGACTGGAAGGGAGTCTGTGTGCATGACTGGAAGGGAGTCTGTGGGCCTGAATGTGAGGGAGTCTGTATGCCTGACTGGGAGTCTGAGTACATGACTGGAAGGGGATGTGAGTGCCTGAATGGGACGGAGTCTGTGTCCCTGACTGGGAGGGAGTCTGTGTCCCTGACTGGGAGGGAGTCTGTGTCCCTGACTGGGAGGGAGTCTGTGTCCCTGACTGGAAGTGAGTCTGTGTCCCTGACTGGAAGTGAGTCTGTATCCCTGACTAACTGGGAGAGAGACTGACAACCTTACTGGAAGGGAGACTTAGAGCCTGACTAAGTGGGAGTCTGTGTATTTGACTAGGGGGAGTCTGTGTGCCTGACTGGAAGGGAGTCTGTGTGCCTGAATGGGAGGGAGTCTGAGAGCCTGACTGAGAGGTTGTCTGTGTGCCTGACTGGGAGGTTGCGTGTGTGCCTGACTGGGAGGGAGACTATGTGCCTGATTGAGAGGGTGTCTGTCTGCCTAACTGGGAGGGAGTATGTGTACCTGACTGGGAGGTTGTACTGTGTGCCTTTCTGGTATGTGTGTTTCTCTGAGAATATATGGTCGTAAATGTTTGATTGTGTGTCTGAGTATCCAATAGTTTTTCCGTCCTGACTGTGAATCTAACTGAATTTCTGTATTTAATTTGCCATATAACAAATTTACATTGAGTTTGTCAGTTAAGCTTAACAATTTTGCTTCCTAAAAAAGAAAGACGGAAAACAAATGGTAAGCAGAAACAGTTTACAGAAAAGATTCATCTCCATCTCTGCTTGATTAACCTCATTATGTCTTCCTGATGATATGGTCTGAATTACACTCACCTCATAAACATCTGCCATTTATATTTTATCGGCTGACTGGGACTTCAAAAAGTGTTTCTACATGCTGACATGAACATAGTCTTGCACATGGTTACACTGTAATTTGCCAAAATGTTTATATTTATTGGAAATATAGCTGTTAAAACGTTACATATGAGCCCAAATTGTGCATGGAGACCACAGAGCTCTCTATTTGTTAAACATTTGTGTGTGTGTGTGTGTGTGTGTGTGTGTGTGTGTGTGTGTGTGTGTGTGTGTGTGTGTGTGTGTGTGTGTGTGTGTGTGTGAGAGAGAGAGAGAGAGAGAGAGAGAGAGAGAGATAGTCAGGTCGAGAAATTATGCATGAGCCACACACAGCCATCAACAGCACAGTCACCTCTGCTTTGGAAATAGGGAAAAGCTGAAAGTATCTCATGTGCACTCATTGAAGCGTCAAAAAGCTGACTTAACTGTTACTGATACCTTTCTGTGTGTGTGTGTGTGTGTGTGTATTTCTGTATGTTTTGCAGCCTGTTTTCCTGTCCTTTCGATTAACCACAGGGGCAGGTAAACCTAATGCAAATAAGCACAAGTGTTGTGTCATGCAGTGATGTGGTAAATATTTTTTCTTTCATTATTTTTATTTTATTTTTATTTATTTATTTATTTATTTATTTATTTATTTATTTAATCACGCCATATATTAGAGTTTAAGCAGTTTGCAATGACCATGTGTGACACCTTCTCTCTCTCTGTGCGCATGTGTGTGCGCATGTGTGTGTGGGCGTGTGTGTGTGTATGTGTTGTCTAGATATATGCTGCCAAAGAATGGAGGGGATTTCACCACAAGAGACCCTGTGAGAAACTCAGAGACAGCTGGATACACACACTCTCTCACACACACTCTCAGAAAACCCTGATAAGACTTTTCAGCAGGACTGACCAGTCGTATTGAAACAAGTGCAAGCCATCACACCAAAAGATATGGCGTGATATAAGATTCAGGAACACACACCGAATGTCAAGCACACAAACACAAACACAGCTTATACCACACTCTTCTCTTGTTGGACACTTTTCCTGCAGAACACCAACACATGGACAAACAAGTTAAAGGACAACTCTTCTTATATGACATAGCCTTGTTTCCAAAACTCTAATAGAAAAATCAGAAGTACTACATATTTTAAAGACAATACTTACGATTTTTAGATATGCCTCTACATTATAAAAGATACTTCCTAACTTGTGTAAGATGTTTTAAGAAGTGCAATGCAAAAAAAATGTTGTATATGTATAGTGTTAGGTTTATTTGTACATTGGATAATTATATAGTGGTGTTGATGTTTTTTAGTGCTGTTTTCTTTCTATTTTGGCAAGCTTGTGGGGGTCTCTCTCTCTCTCTCTCTCTCTCTCTCTCTCTCTCTCTCTCTCTCTCTCTCTCTGTCAGATTAGATTAGGTATTTTTCATTTAATTTCATTTCAACAATTGACATTAGTTTGCTTTCTTTCCTTTCCTTACTTTGATGTGGGAGAATCGTGTGCCATTTTTCTGCCATCCTCCAAGTCTCATTTTATATACTGTACTTTTTAAAGAGATGATAATTTATTATTCTTACCAAAATGATTACAGTGAGGTGTTGATAGAAACTTGCCACTTGTCAGCTGAAACTGAAACTAGCTGAATAGTTAGTTATATATTAAAACACACATCATCTGAAGTGCACCTTTTTTTTTTTTTTTTTTTTTTTTTTTTTGCAGTCATATGATTTTATCGTAGCCTGAGCTATCTGAGCTATTCTAACCAGTGTCATAGGCCATGCAAGTAGCTATATAAGATATTGTTACATATAGCAGTCTCACTTGGTTATTGCATTATTATTCTTATCCTAACTTATTTCTGTGTAATAATATGGTTCTGAATGTGATATTTTAGATAGGCTTGGGTATCTTTAAAACATGTAAACTTTTTTTTTTTTAAGATTTTTGTTTGATAGTTATATATTTTTTTTTTTTGTTTGATTGTTTTTTCTTTTGTTACTGCGTCATGGTGCCAAGTATTGTACACAGCAGACAAATGTGTGTTTAAGAGTTTGTGCAGTCGGTAGGAGGAAACCGGTCGCTGTAAACCGCGCACTATTGGACCGAATAGTGATAGTAAATACCACGCTAGGCTGTTTTGAAACGCAGTTTAGTGTGGTGTAGTGCGCGGTTTGGGACGCGGCCTGAGTTGCTCCGTCTATATCACCGTTAATCCGCTTTCACAGCTCGTTAGAGCTTTAAAATGGCGATTAGCAGTCGGCCGACATTTCCTCATATCGATTTTAATTTAGTACACTACATAGTTCAGCAGGTAGTTTGATATTTGGATGTCCTTTTTTCTCATTTGAATCACCGTAAGTGAGAATGAATTCATGTCGTCGTAAGAGTGGCTTCCCAAACTGGCATAGCAGACTAAATAGTGTCAAATTAGTGCTCTAACTCAAATGTGACATAACCTACGACACTGCAGGTCTCTTTATTTAATAAATGTGAGCGTTTGGGGGAAAACAGGGCGTTATATAGACGACACGAATGTATTTTATCAGCCAAAAATTTCAACGTACTGTTTAGTAGTAGCCTACTATTTAGTACGGTAGTATGCCATTCTGGATTCTGCTCAATAACCTTTCCCCTTTGCGCCGGTCACGTGATGCGGTGTGTTCCCTATGTAATAACATATAGAGCTTGAGCTCCATGGGTGGCCTGCTGGCCCCTTCAAGCAATAAAACCATTAGAACTGAACAAGTGTTTGTCATTACTGCCACACATTCATAACACACTGCAAGTAGATACAATATTTAGTTTTAGTTAGTTTTTATGTTTATATATAAGTTTAATATAAATAACTAAAAAAAACTATATATATATCTATCTCTATATATATAAAATGTAATATATAATTACAATAATATATATTATTTATATTATTTATTTATATATTATTTATATATAAATACAAAACTATATATATATATATATATATATATATATATATATATATATATATATATATATATATATATATATATGCGCAAAGTTATACTAGATACTAGTATTAAAATTATAACTCACCGCGTTATCTTAAACATAGCAATTTGGATTGGATGATTGGTTGACAACCTTTAGCTCCTCCCGCAATCACGTCGTGTCATTTATCCCTTAAAATGATTGTTTCCTAAATGTCAGTGTCATTATGATTTACATGTCAGTTTGCTTTGGAAACCTAATAAACCTCGCTCGGCACTTGGAAACACACGAGAGTAAATTGTACTTTTTAAAAAGTTTAAAAGTTTCCTTAAAATTGGAAATCTAAATTTCTTGATATGCAGTAATGAAGTTTTACTTATAAATGTTATGTTTATTCTTACACCTGTTTAGAGGCATGTTATAGTGGAATTTCCCGAAATGCTGAAAACTATTGCTGCATTTTATACTTACCAAAAAATTAAAATAAAATAAAAAAACAACACCTGATCACTTTTACTCTTGTAAACTATAAATAAACATTTTAATCCTAACATAATCGAGACTATTTTTTTATTGTTTTATTAATACTCAAATTTACACATTTAATTTTATTTAATTGATTGAATCTTATTTGCATAAATATTTTTAAGTTCGAATATACAAATATTTTCAACATCAACCACTTGGCGAAGATTGACTGTAATATCTATTCACCTGTAAAGCCCTGTCATTTATTGCCCATTTAATCTCTCTCTCTCTCTCTCTCTCACTCACTCACACACACACACACACACACACACACACACACACACACACACACACACACATTACTACCGTTAAACAGAGTTACCCCGCAGCCAGAAACTTCAAAAATAGAGTTGAAATACGAAATGTTTTTGTCTGTACTGAACCTACAACAAACCTGTTGCCTTTAGTTTTTACATTTATTTGGAAAGCTGGCAGCTCCAGAATCCATCTTGACAATTTCGTGCTGAATCAAATCTCAACGCACAGTTGTGACTTAGTCTGGGAGTTGTGGACATCATTTGTGCGTGGATTTGGACATCATTTGTACGTGGATTTTTTGCATTGTGGTAATAATGTGATGTGGATGCATCCAGTATCAATTGTCCACTGGGAATTCAGACCCTACAAATTGGATGCATCACAAATAGTGCACTACATTTAGATACTGCAATGTTCATCTACTAATATGCAGAATTTTCAGTATGTGTATTTATTTTATTTGATCAATAAATAAATCATGATGATTTTGTAGGTTTCGTTAAAGTTCAGCGTCCTAAATAAATATTATTTCTAAAATAATTATGGAACCTATTTAATTGTGATATATTGTGTAGTGAGTAAATCCCTCTCATTAAGATTAACACGCAGTCACATGCCTTGAGTGTTCACTCTAAACTCCACCTCTGTAGCCAGATACCCACATTTGTGTAGCAGGTTGCAAATGATCTATGGGGGGAAACATTTAGCCTCATCTTCACCTTTTGTAAATTAAACATTTTCCTACGTGTCACCTGTTGCACGATAATGTAATTATTAATATGCACTAATTATCTGAAAAACTGAAAATAGGCTAATTCCCTTCAGTTGTGGGCAATAAGTGAATTAACAGCCATTGATCGAGTCATATTACAACAATTAATTTATCGATTGTTATATCTGATATCCATATAGTCTTCCAAAGCAAAGGACAACAAAAAGTTCAATGACTGTAAGTCTTACTGTTTCTTGTGATATTAGATTTAAGGCAAACTATTTACATTGCCAACATTTTAAGACATGACGAAATGACCTCTATTGAGACATATTTAAAACATAAGCTTGTTAAATAATTTATTGATAATACAAAGGTTTTCTTACTTCAGCACGGAAGCAATAATATTCTCTTAATTCAGCATTTAACCCTCCATCTGGATGTGTTTTTACAGAGGTAGCTCTAAAACTTAAAGTCCTTTTAAATGAAAAGACCCGGCCGGAGAGCATACTGTTAAAACTGTTAGAACAAATTCTATTTACATGATAATTTACAGCCGGTGGACTTGTATGCGGAATAAGAGTCAAGTCGTAAAACTTGGAAAAGTAGTGATAGACTTGGTTATTCAGAAGGGAAGTGAGATTTCTGCCACAGGAGAGGATGAGTGCGCAGTGGTGATGTCCATTTGGCGGCTAAATAACATAATTTACTCGGTAGAAAATATATACATCTGAGTTCCGCTTGCGGCAGCAGTAGGAGGCTCAGAGGCCCACTGTTTACCCTGCTTAAGTTTTTTGAATGTTCCTCAGCTATTGGAGAAAAGTCTGTGCTCAGCATCACAATGTGTCCGAGCTGCTGTTGCTCGGGCTCATAAGCGCCAGGCTCGCCGACTTGTGCTTTTTCAGCAGTCTCGTAATTTTTTCGTCGTCTGAGTTGGGGTCCAGCGGCTTGTTGTACTCGTCATCGTCCTCGTTGTCCGAGCTTTCCTTCATCTTCTCCGTTTCCGAGTCGTGTTTCTTTTTGGCGGTGGCCATTTCCGCTGCGTGCTTCTTGCGCCACTTTGTTCTCCGGTTCTGAAACCAGACCTGTTAGTGAAGAGAGATGATGACGTTAAATACGTTCAATATTTAACAAGGAGAGTTTGAGAGAAAAAAATCAAGAATAAAATAATAATAATAATAATAATAATAATAATATATATATATATATATATATATATATATATATATATATATATATATATATATATATATATATATGACCAAGCTGATTTAATAATATAAGCCTAATCACAATTAGTTTTATGGTATTGTGTTGTAAATAACTACACCTTTATTTACATGCTTTAAATTACAATTTCATTCATTCATTCATTTTCTACCGCTTAAACTCCAAAATAATAATAATAATAATAATAATAATAATAATTATTTTTATTATTATTATTATTATTATTATTATTATTATTATTATTATTATCGTTGTTGTTGTTGTTGTTATTATTATTATTATTATTATTATTATTATTCGGGTAAATATGTACAGATTTTCAAGAGTGTAACTTTAATTCTTGCATGCAGGCTAGTATTTTTAAAAGGCCGCCCAGACATTAAAGACATTAAATTATTTAACATGAAACTTTATTAGTAATATTAAACTTTTGACTTGTCCGTACCTTGACCTGACTCTCAGTCATTCCCAGTGAGTAAGCGAGACGCGCTCTCTCAGGTCCTGCCAGGTATTTGGTCTGTTCGAAGGTTTTTTCCAGCGCAAAAATTTGTTGTCCCGAAAAAGTTGGTCTGGAGTGTTTCTTCTTCCCGTCTTTGTCCAACATTATATTTGCTTGTGCTGAAAGAGACAAAATGTTGGGTCTTAGTTAGGTTTGTAAGTTTGGTTTTAAAAAGTTAATTTTAGAGGCCTTGATTTGAATCAGTCCTGTCCACTGTGTATAAAAGGCTGCTTATAAAACAGCAATCACAAATCATAACTTTAGTATTATACGGTCTTATTTCCCATTTATTCTTACAAGTATGCCTTATAATAATACTACTGTACATGTTATCGTTTTTGTGAGGTTGAAGAGTTGACATAAATGTATTTTTAGCGTTCGTTTGTGTTTATTTGTAAATTAAATGATGGGGATTTTGCAATGCATTTCTATTCAACAAAATGAAACCAAACAACGATCAACTAAACTCTGGTTACGCGCTCTATTAGTTTGCGTAATTTGCATATTCAATTTTTTTGTAAGTAAGTAAGAAGTAAGTGTGAAAAGGTAGTTAGTCATCTTACCCTGACACGGTAGTCGTGGCTCCCTCCACGGGGAACTCTGCACCATTCCCGGCCAAAAGATAGGCGCTCTGCCCGGGAGCTCCGCCAGCGGCTTCGGGTAGCGCGACATGGCAGCGGGGTTAAAGTACATCCCAGCGGACGTGGCCAAGCCGTTTATCCGCGGAAACGTGGAGAGAAGTTGTCCCGCCGTGGTGATGGGTCTTCCCAGGATATCACTAATTCCGTGCGGTGTTCCCAGAGGGAGCTGTGAGCTGAGGCTGGTGAGTGAGGGAGCCTTGAAGCCCGCGGGATTCTGCAGCGTGTAGGGGAACAGTGAACTCTTCATCTCGGTCATGCTGTGAAGCGCAGCCAGTGGCGTGCTGCCCAACACGAAAGCACTCTGCCTATTAGCATCCATTTGCCCCACCGCTAACATTTGTGTGCATGAACCACGGAGTAAGCGCGTAAAAACTCAACACAAAACAAAACCTTAAAGGGCTAAACGAAGTGCCAGCGGGACAACTGCAAGTGCCCACAATTCAAGTCAAGTTGTGTAAGTTTATCCAAGACGAAGTGCTGGTGATCAGACTAGAAACAAAAGTTTTAAACAAAGCAAAACAACAGAAATGTCTGCCCGAGTGTCGGGCGAGTCCCCGGTCAAAAGTGTCTGCAGTTCAGTAAGTGTTATCTGAGCGTGCACCGATCCACAATCCGCTCCGCAGTCGGAAGTTGGAGGTCGTGTGTAATATATTTCACCGCGTCTGATGGCGCGCGCGCATTTGCTCGACTCACTTTGGTAAATTGACTCTCTGTTATGATGCTCGAGGAGACGGAGCCTCTGATAACCGCACCGCCACCTGAACGCGCGTATTTCCCATTGGACAGGGGCTAAGTGAGGGCGCGCTGTGATTGGAGGGCAAACAGCGGGACGCTCCGCGTGTGCGTCACTTGAACAAAGCTGCACTCTATCAAGGTCTTATTGTAGCACTATTAGTGACGCATCATACTGTAGAAAATCATTGTTTCCAGATTTGACAAAAAGACACATTTACTCTATGACCCATTACAACTGACAATGTAAGTACATTAACCTCGATACCACTATGCTGTGTGACCATTTTACTGGTGCTAATGAAGTAAGCAGGAGACTGCATTTTCAGCTCTTTTTTGTTTGCTGGGATTTTTTCAACTCTATTTACAAATGTTTAATTAAATAGAATGATTTCATTACAGATGTCAAATAAAAAAGCAAACCCTTCTGTGTTATTTCGTATCGGTTTGTGTCAAGCTGTTTCTTCTTGCTGATGGATATAAAATATTTTGTCCGGGATCAAAACTGATATCCAGTCTAGTCAGCAATGAGTAATTGTACCTACTGAGAGTTCCTCGGAACATTTGCTTCATTAATTAAGGCTTATTGACACTAATTGTTTCTTTCTCATCCCAAAGCGTAAACATGCGTAAAATCCCATTAGCTATGCTGTATGACAGTTAGCTTTATTACTGTAGTGCAGCATTTATTAAACTTTTTAGAATTTTTGTATATTTAATATTTTGGTTCAATGACAACAACAACATATAATAATAATAATAATAATAATAATAATAATAATAATAATAATAATAATAATAATAATAATATTAAGAAGAAGAAGAAGAATAGACAACAAACACAACGACAATAACAACTATAAGTATAGGCTGAGATTTTATTAAATGGAGCAGATGGCGATTTAAATAGTAATGTCCAATAAGAATGTGATTTACCAATGAAATAGTAGAAAATTGGCCATGCTTGAGTGTTAAAGTGTTAACACATTTAAGAATGTAACGAATAGCATGTGATACTCAAAATAACATGCAAATAAAATGCCTTAAATTACTCGAAAATAGTGAGTAATAATGGTCTATTATAAAATAAAAATAAAAATGTCGCCTAGTTATTAAAAGGGGATTTTTTATATTATGGGAAAAATAAATATTATGGGAATCATATGTATATATGGCAATTTACTGGTTCACAGATAGGAATCATATTAGACTTAAAAGACTCATAACACTTAAAAACACTTTTGTACGTGGATAAGGGCGTCTGCCAAATGCTGTAAATGTAAATGTAAATATCATCATTTGATTTGATTTCAATGATTTGATTTTGATTAGATGTACTGTTAGCATGTATGGTCAGCAACATGGCTTTAGCTGTGAACCCAGTATTTAAACTGTACATTTAAAGAGGCTGGAGCTCCTGAAATCTAACAATCAATCAACGAGGCAAACAGGAGCAGGAAATCCCTATGATAACACATCTGCTACCATTCAACACTACAGCTCTCTCTCTCTCTCTCTCTCTCTCTCTCTCTCTCTCTCTCTCTCTCTCTCTCTCTCTCTCTTTCACCTCACACACACACGCACGCACGCACGCACGCACACACACACACGATACATACAACAGACGCGCAGTTCAGCGTATAGAATTCAGTCTCGGATTGTTCAGATAGTTTCTTCAGAAAATGAAACCCAGTAACGGATTTACTTTCCGTGCATTTGTAATATATGAATAGGATAATCCAATCATCTCTGTGGACACTGCTTACCTGAACTCTTATTATTTAACATTATTAACATTTTATAAACTACTTTTGGTTTCAGT